>NC_092154.1:37932143-38077143 GCF_045791955.1 Oncorhynchus clarkii lewisi | reverse complement strand
CCAACAGGATCAAAGAATGGCAGTAGCCCTATCGCTGAGAGTCTATTCAGTAGGTAATATTTATTTCCAATACATCAGGCAGGTACCTAAAACAGACGGGTGTCATATCACTATCTTGGATGTGTTTTCCCCTCCTCCTGTTCTTCTGATCGAGTCACTAAGAGTCAGAAACTGGTTGAGAGAATGACAAGAGTGTGCAAAGCTGTCATCAAGGCAAAGGGTGGCCAAATATAAAATATTTGTTTACAACACTTTTTTGGTTACTACATGATTCCATATGTGTCATTTCATAGTTTTGATGTCTTCACTACTTTTTACAATGTCGAAAATAGTAAAAGTAAAGAAAAACCCTGGAATGAGTAGGTGTGTCCACATCTTTGACTGGTCCTGTAGAATGACCAGGTGAATCCAGGTGAAAGCTATGATCCCTGATTGTTAAGTCCATTTCAAATCCGTGTAGATGAAGGGGAGGAGACATGTCAAATAATACTTTTCAAGCCTTGACACAATTGAGACATGGATTGTGGAATTGTGCCATTCAGAGGGTGAATGGGCAAGACGAAAGATTCAAGTGCCTTTGAACGGGATGAGTTGGGAAGTGCCAGGCGCACCGGTTTGAGTGTGTCAAGAACTGAAACGCTGCAGGGTTTTTCACACTCAACAGTTTCCCGTGTGTTTCAAGAATGGTCCACCATCCAAAGGACACCCAGCCATCTTGACACAACTGTGGGAAGCATTGGACACCTTGGAGAGTCCATGCCCCGACGAATTGAGGCTGTTCTGAGGGCGAAAGGGTGGAGGGGTGTGTTGCAACCAAATATTAGGAAGGTGTACCAAATGTACAAGTGTATAAACTTGTAGTAACCATGGCCAAATACCAACCGGGCATGCAGGGCTTGTGCCCAGGGGCCCCATTGAGTCATTCAGATATCATATTAACATTAACATATTAGTCATTGCAGGAAATCACTAAGAAAATGTATCTTCACTTCATGGGGAAAAAAATGGCAACGTTTTTCTTTCCGCCCCATGTTAAAATGTGTAGAATTGCAGGAAATGAACTTTAAAACTATACTGAACAAAACTATAAACACAACTTCCAACAATTTCAAAGATTTTACTTTTCATATAAGGAAATCAGTCAATTAAATGTATTAGGCCCTAATCTACGGATTTCACATGACTGGGCTGGGGAGCCAGGCCCAGCCAATCAGAATTTGTTTTTCTCCACAAAAGGGCTTTATTACAGACCGAAATAATCCAAGGCACCCCCCCAGACAATCCTTGAGTTTCCTGTGTGTTTCAAGAAGCCGGATGTGGAGGTCCTGGGCTGGCATGGTTACATGTGGTCTGAGGTTGTGAGGCCCATTGGACATACTACTAAATTCTCTAAAACAACTTTGGAGGCAGTTTATGGTAGAATTTAATGAACATTAAATTATCTGGCAATATATCTGGTGGACATTCCTGCAGTCAGCATGCCAATTGCACGCTCCCTCAAAACTTGAGACATCTGTAGCATTTTGTTGGGTGACAAACCTGCACATTTTAAAGTGGCCTTTTTTTGTCCTCAGCACAAGGTGCACCTGTGTAATGAGCATGTTGTTTAAGCAGCTTCTTGATATGCCAGACCTGTCAGGTGGATGGATTATATTGGCAAAGGAGAAATATTCACTAATAGGGATGTAAACTCATTTGTGCACATTTGAGAGAAATAAACTTTTTGTGCATATGGAAAATATCAGGGATTTTTTTATTTCAGCTCATGAAACATGGGACCAACACTTTACATGTTGCGTTTAGATTTTTTTCCAGTGTAATTTTTTCTCTCAAAGGTCAAGAGGGAGGCCACTAAAATGTTTTTTTTTGCACAAGGTGGGGGGCCCCCCAACCAAATGTTGCTTAGGGCCCCCAAAAGGCTGGAGACAGCCCTGGACTCTCACACACACACACACACACACACACACACACACACACACACACACACACACACACACACACACACACACACACACACACACACACACACACACACACACACACACACACACACACACACACACACACACACACACACACCCTGTCACCATCTAATGCCGGACCGTCTACACTGGCCCTCCCAGATTTACCCATAATACAAGCTGCCCTGTAAACCGCAGTCTGTCCATATCTGTGTGTAGGGGGAGGGGGAGGGGGGGACAGCACACTCCAGACCCTTGCTGCTACTCTGGCATCCTCCGCCAACCATAACACTCATTTGAGACTGTTGAGAGGGCACCTTGAAACAGTCAAGAGAGGACTGGAGACAAAGTGTGTGTGTGTGTGTGTGTGTGTGTGTGTGTGTGTGTGTGTGTGTGTGTGTGTGAGAGAGAGAGAGAGGGTATGCCAGTTTAATTGGATGTGGGCGTCAAGTAGGACATGCAAAATCACTGTAGGTCACACACCAATTACTTATTCTCAATCCGCACACACACACCACACACACACACTAGATGAGAACACACACATGTACAAAATATTCCCCAAAACCTGCTAGGACCAGATTTCCAGCAAAAGTTGACATTTATAAAAACTGAACTTGAGAATGTCCTTTGTGCGAACACACATTTTCTAGTGGTTGAAGTATTGTATTGCAAGCAGAAAAGTAAGAATTTTGTGCAAATGGCAAACAAGATGCAGCTAGGCTGGCACTATTACCATATAACTAAAGGTCATGGATGAAGATAAAAAAAATAGATGAAAATAAAATAAACGTCAAATATAAATACATCAGCTGACTGAAGATGGGTCGGCTGGGCATTTGTGTGGTTGAGTCCTTTTCAGTGGTAATACGAACTCTTAACCCTTTAACTGGCAGCTCAACTGGGCAGTTGAGCTAATTTTGACAACCAATTTTAAATTAAACAAGAATTTTGTTTGGCATATTTTATCATCTCAACCAATGCCATTGAGTAAAATGATCATGCGGTTTTCATTGTCGGAGTCCAGTATTTAAAATAAAAAACACACATTCAAAGATGGTCGAAAACCAGGAAGTGAACGTTAGCAAAACCGAACCTAAGCACACATTTTCAGCATCGTGTATAAAATGGGAAATTATAAGACTGTAAAATGTTGTTGAGCTCTAAAACATTATTTAAGAACGATGAAATGATAAAAAAGTTTATTTAATAATTTTAGGAAATATGCTCATTAAACAATTTAAAGGCAATGCTACCAAATACTAATTGAGTGTATGTAAACTTCTGACCCACTGGGAATGTGATGAAAGAAATAAAAGCTGAAATAAATAATTCTCTACTATTATTCTGACATTTCACATTCTTAAAACAAAGTGGTGATCCTAACTGACATAAAACAGGGAATTTGACTAGGATTAAATGTCAGGAATTATGAAAAACTGAGAAAAAATGTAGTTGGCTAAGGTGTATGTAAACTTCTGACTTCAACTGTTACTTCAAAGTAAAATATCAACTGTCTGGTCACCTGTGAAATTAACCTGTAGGCTGTAAACCAGTTGCATACAGCAAAACTTGAAATACATAGTTTATCTATTTACTAGGCTACTATAGGCCCAATTAAGCGGGAGATGCACATGGTAATTTGTTGTATGGCTACTTTAGGAATATGAACCCATAGATTCCTATGTCCAATTATTTTAGATTCCAAAAATAAAATGTATAGATTTTCGCTCTTCTCACTAACAGCAAATGGCTGCATCTAGGGCTGTGATGGTTATGGAATGTTGAATAAAGGTAATTGGCCAATCAAATGATTGTCGTCACTGTAATAACCGTAAAAAAATACTGACTCTTGGGCCTCCCGGGTGGCGCAGTGGTCTGGGTTCTGGGTTCGAGCCCAGGCTCTGCCGCAGCCGGCCGCGACCAGGAGGTCCTTGGGGTGACGCACAATTGGCCTAGCGTTGTCTCAAATATAAAATAGATTTTGATTAGTTTAACACTTTTTTGGTTACTACATGATTCCATATGTGTTATTTCATAGTTTTGATGTCCCCACTCTTATTCTACAATTTAGAAAATAGTAAAAGTAAAGAAAAACTTTTGACTGGTGCAGTATAGTGCTGTATGGTGCTGTATGTAAATGAATGTGTTAACTGCTTATATGCTCATAATACTTGTAAAATGACATGTACTGAATAATATTGTGAAACATATTGAAGATACAGGCCGACAGTAAATACTGATATGAATATGAAAAGATGATTCTATTTGCACACACACAAAAATACCAGAATATTTCTCTAATAGTTAGCTTTGACTAAATTTATTCCTTTAACTTGGGTCAAACTTTCAGGTTGCCTTCCACTAGCTTCCCACAATAAGTTGGGTGAATTTTGGCCCATTCCTCCTGACAGAGTTGGTCTAACCGAGTCAAGCTTGTAGGCCTCCTTGCTCACATGCTTTATTAGTTCTGCCCACAATTGTTCTATGGGATTGAGGTCAGGGCTTTGTGATGGCCACTCCAATACCTTGACTTTGTTGCCATTTTGCCACAACTTTGGAAGTATGCTTGGGGTCATTGTCCATTTGGAAGGCCCATTTGAGACCAAGCTTTAACTTCCTGACTGATGTCTTGAGATGTTGCTTCAATATATCAACATAGTTTTCCATCCTCATGATGCCATCTATTTTCTGAAGTACACCAGTCCCTCCTGCAGCAAAGCACCCCCACAACATGATACTGCCACCCCATGCTTCACAGTTGGGATGGTGTTCTTCGGCTTGCAAGCATCCCCCTTTTCCTCCATACATAACGATGGTCATTAATGGCCAAACAGTTTTATTTTTGTTTCATCCGACCAGAAGACATGTTGCTATGCGATAGGAATGCGACATCAGAGCCTATTTAATCGCAGAGCCTATACCAAGGCAGGAGATAGAAACACAATCATCTATTGATAAACTAAATATTGAACAACAATTTGTCTTTAGCATAGAAGTGTGAGCTGTAGCTTAATGTCTCTATCTTTCTTCCTGTCAGTCTGGTCTTTCTCTTCTTTCCTTTTCTACTTTCTTTACAGCCCTGAGATGTTTCTAATGATCTGTAGAATGCTAAGAGGATAGGAGAGAGGGAGGTGGAAAGAGGGTGGAGAGGAGAGAGGGAGGTGGGAAGAGGTGGGAGAGAGGGAGGTGGGAAGAGGGTGGAGAGGAGAGAGGAAGGCAGGAAGAGGGTGGAGAGGAGAGAGGAAGGTGGGAAGAGGGGGAGAGAGGGAGGTGGAGGAGAGAGACAGAGAAATGATTAGTCTGCTGGTAAAACCTGGAAATCACCCAAAACCGGCTGCTAGTCGTTTATTAGCCTGGTAAAACACAAGCACACACATACACACACCCATTACCTCCCTGTCTCATCTCCACACACCCTCTCCCCTCCACTAATACTCTCCCCAGGCCGAGGCCTAACCCACCCATCTCAGCCATGCCTATATCTCTGGATGTCGCCTGGAACCCCACGAGGGACGGTGCAGGCCTCCCCAGACATCCCCGTTTTATCATCCCCTCCTACACAAACCTCAGGCCTTCACACACACACACACACACACACACACACACACACACACACACACACCCCCTCAGGCCCTCCTTGTGAAAGAGGAAGCTGGTGTGTCAGGGATAACTCAGATGATCTGGCTTTAATATAGCCATCAGGTATACTACAACAGCTCAATACTATGTAAGAGAGAGATGAAGGGAGAGGGGTGCGAGAGAGGTAAAAAGATCAACGAAATGATGGAGAGAGAGAGAGATGAAGGAAGAGATGAGGAGAGAAAGAAAGATGATTCTTACACTTTTTGGGACGTTCTTCCTCCCTCCCGGCGCCGGAGACTAAATCAGAGACGCATATAGCCACCCCACAGAGCTGGCAAAGCACAGCCTAAGGTCAAACACTTACTCACACACACACACACACACACACACACACACACACACACACACACACACACACACACACACACCCTACAGTCACAAACACATCCATACATCTGGGGTAGAGGGGAAATACAGACAGAGAGAGGAGAGGTTGATAATTAGTGAAGGATGAAGGGGCTTTCAGCTGAATTGGCCTTCATACCCATTTATACAGCAGAGAGAGAGAGAGGGAAGAGAGAAAGAAGGAGAGGAGAGAGGAGGGGGAAGAAGGAGAGGAGAGAGGAGGGGGAAGAAGGAAGAAGAGGGCAGAAAGAGTACAGGGTTAGGGCAAAAGGTAGATGGAGCAAGAATGTGTTTTGGGAGTGGAAGAAAGTAAACAGCGAGGAAGGGGCTGAGTGGGAAAGCGGAGTGTAAAAAGTAGGGGAGAGAGTGGAAAGAAATGGGGGGTGGGGGGGATTAGCAGGAAGGCGGTAAGGCAGAGCCTTGACTGCACAGTAGGGGACAGGGTTGTGAAGTTGTTAATCCTGGGGAGTTGAGGATTAGCTCTGTAGGGGGGGACCTCCACAGCAGGGGTCTGGAACTAACTTTACCTCATCACGGAGCTCTGCCGTTGGGCTACAGAGGGCCGCACACACACACCCCCCCCCTCCCAGCACCAAGCCGAAACACAGGCAGAGGCAAACAGCTCATCAACATGCCACATTAGGAAAAGGAGACAGGGGAAAGAGGCTGGAGGGGTTTGGTTTGCAGTGCAGCAGTTTTTCTCAGTGTTACATGGGTGCTGTCAGCAAAGGAGGTGTGCCCATGCCATTGTATGAACGGTGTAAGTGTGTGCATGTATGAGTGTTTAAATGGAAGAGTGTGTGTGTGTGTGTGTGTGTGTGTGTGTGTATATATATCTGTGAGTGTATGTATCATGCATACCTGTATGTGTATGTGTTTGCAGGGCAACGGTGTGTCTAGAGGTGAATGGGAGCTTGTGTGTGTGTGTAGAATGGGATAAATAAGTGGGGGCGTATCTCTCACAATGGCTTGACAGCTTCCTCTAGCAGGCAGACAATGGAGCCGATTACTGTCACAACCACTCTATACAGCCAGGCTGAGTAGAGCTTCTATACAACTGCACTGAGTGGAGACTGGGCCTTCTATAGAGGAGAGACAGAGGAGACCGGGACAGGCGTGAACAGTCTAACACTCTTTTCCTCAATGGACCATAGGGATCAAACACACACATTCAAAGACGGACGTACACAAGAATGTAAGCACGCACACCACCACACACGTGCACGCACAATGTCCTTTCTCTCGGTCTGACTGGCGGCTGAATGCCCTGAATACCTTTTCCAACCGGTGTGTGTGTGTGTGTGTGTGTGTGTGTGTGTCTAGCTGAATGTGAGTTTGAGACACGATAAAGATATGGACTATAATGCACTGTCTTCTCTGGAATAGAGTGTGGGTAGAGGATGGAAGAGGGGGATTTTTTAAAATGTTTTTTAATCGGTGCAATTTACATGTAATATGAATTGATACAAAGGTTGATTATTACACAGTGCTCATTCGTCCAATGCTGGAGACTGGCCTGAAAAGAAACACCTACTGTAGAAGTTTGCAACAACCGTTTTTCTGAGAAGAAAAGTTAGACATTTTTACTGTGACAAGACAGAAGGCCAGAGAGGGGCAAGGTCGACCACTACACAACATACAGCGTATTCAGAAAGTATTCAGACCCCATGCCATTTTCCACATTTTGCTACATTACAGCCTTATTCTAAAAAATGTTTTTTTAAATGTTATTCCATCATTAATCTACCCTGAAAAAGTAAAATAGTGCCCGTAACAATATTAAAAAGACATCTAAAATACGTATTTTCCAGAAGTTGAAGTTCGGTTCTGAGTGAAAGATGAAAATACGTATTTCCGTACGTTTTAAATACATCTTTTCCGAATGTTGAAAATACGCATTTTCTAGACGTTGAAATCAGGCTCATTTTTGGTTCTGAATGAAAGTTAAAATGACAATTTATAGACGTCTATGTTTGGGCCAAGCAACGTTGGTCCAGACCGGACAAAATATGAATTATATGAATGCCCATCCGTGTGGGAGGCCCACGATTTGTAAAGCAGGCTTTATTAGTATAAGCTACCCAACTTCACGAGGAGTTATGGTGAGCCTATTTGCAATGTGTTTACACTGCGGGAAATGCAGAAGTATTATTTCTTTCAACGTGATCAGCATTTCAAAAATTGACGGATACAAACTTGAAACAGTGGGGTGAAACTCCCGGACAACAGTTGTGATGGTCCTTTCCATATTGTCCATTTTCCTTTGACCTCTCCTGTTTTTAGGGGGGCTCCCCAGTGGCGCAGCGGCATCTTGGTGCTCGCGGCTCGATGCCAGGCTGTATCACAACCGGCCGTGATTGGGAGTCCCATAGGGCGGCGCACAATTGGCCCAGCGTCGTCCGGGTTAATGTTTGGTCGGGGTAGGTCGTCATTGTAAATAAGAATTTGTTATTTAACTGACTTGTGTAGTTAAATACAAATAGATATGTTGTTTGTTAACATGACAGTGCATTTTTTTATTTGATTGGGAGCCATTTAGGTTAGATCTTGAAATAATGGGCAAATGTTGCAAAATCCAGGTGTGGAAAGCTCTGAGACCTACTCAGGGATGTGAATACTTACGAAATTAGATATTTTGGTGCGAAAAAAAATCTACAAACATGCTTTCACTTTGTCATTATGGGATATTGTGTGTAGATGGGTAAAACACATCTACTTAATCCATTTTGAATTCAGGCTGTAACAACAATGTGGAATAAGGCAAGGGGTATGAATATGAAATGCTGTTAAAATATACATTTAACATTTACCTCTGTGAAAGGCCAAGAAAGTTTAACCTTCACACACACACACACACACACACACACACACACACACACACACACACACACACACACACACACACACACACACACACACACACACACACACACACACACACACACACACACACACACACACACACACACACACACACACACACGACACGGAGAAAGTGAAATTCACCAAATTCATCAAAACAGAATTGAAACTCACTGGGCAGCACAGCAATGGAACAAAATAATAAATAAAACAAAAAAACATTCCAACACTTTACAGGGAAGAGACATTTCTAATGCAGCCTAGTAACACTTCTTTACCTCAGGGATGTTGTTCTCTATAGAACACCTGATTCAACTCATCAAAAGCAATGACGATCAGTTGACAAGTTGAATCAGTTGTCGTTATGGTGGAATAGAACGAACATGTGCAATGACTGGACTGGTGGTCCCGGAGGATGATATTGGAAAACTCTGTACTAGAGTCTAGACACTAGGCTTGTTAAACTACACACCATATCACTGTATTAGGTAGCCTAGTGGTTAGAGTATTGGGCCAGTAACCGGAAGGTTGCTGGATTGAATCCCTGCGCTGACAAGGTAAAAATCTGACGTTTAACCCGCTGTTCCCCGGGCACCAAAGACGTCGATGGGGATTAAGGCAGCCTCCCGCACCTCTCTGTTTCAGAAGAGTTGGCTTAAATGCAGAAGACACATTTCAGTTGAATACATTCAGTTGGACAACTGACTAGGTACCTATTAAGTACATGTTGCTATCTAATAATCTTCATTCAATGTACTGGTAATGGAACGTGCCTGTACATTGTGCTCCATTAATAAAACAAAGCCCATCTGAGATTGACAAGTCATTAAATCATGATTATTCAAACGCAGCAATAAGGTTGCCTAGCAGTTCAACGTGCTGGTGCACTACATAGTGCTGTTGTAACTCACAATCAGGTATCTAAGGTTGTACTGCGTGCTGAATACTTTGTCATCCATCTTATCCATCCACATCCGTCATCCACCTGCCTTGACTAGGTGAAAAATAAGGCCGGACCCTAAACACTCCCAGAGAATGTCTTTTGGTTTTCTCAAGATTATTATCTGTTGCAGACACCTTGTCAACTTCTTCTTAGGTCTTCGGCTCCTACTGACTAGCGTCCTTCCTAGTCTATTGAGAGGGGTGTGTAGAATACATATGATGTGAGTGACGCAGATACAGTAGACTGTTGCTGTGGTTTCCTGCTGAGCTGGTATAAAAAAAGGGCAGCGGCCCTGAGACAGACTGATTGAGGACATCATGAACGTAGGAGAATTTCACGGTTAGGAGCCGTGAAACCAAGAGCAAGATGGACGCCCGGGCTACAAATTAGGAGGCAGGGCGGGTGGAGGCGCTGAGGTTGGGTGCTAAGGTCTTGACTGACAAATGAGATGGGTAGAGACACACACACGCATGCATGGACACACATACACACTCACACTCACACTGGGAGACAGGCCTGTAAACAAACCTCAATCAGGCATGCCAATCAGTGTCTGAGTGGAGCAAATCAACTCTGGCTGCAGAGCATCAGGGCAGAGGCCCAGTTAGTCTGCTGCTAGGGCTGCTAGGGCTGGTAGAGCATACAGCATACTAAACCAGCCACTCACACACACACCACTATATAAAATCACACAACACTACATCAAACAGATAGACAGATACAGTAGTTAGACAAGACAGACTGACGACAACTCAACCAAACTGCGCAAAACGCCATCCTACACAATAATCCTGGGAAGAACCAAAATATGGTCAATGGATGGAGAGCTGACCACTGTTGGGGTCAATTCCACAAAGTAAACCAAATTCCAATTCCACATTTTCTTAAATTGAAAAGTGTTGAACATAATTGGAATTGGGATTTCAGTTTACTTCCTGAATGGGCTGGAATTGAAATGGAATTGACCCCAACCCTAGAGCTGTTTGCAAAATGCACTGGACTGTACTTTGCAAGCGCAGCGTGTGGCAGTTTCTATCCATTTTAATGACGGATGGCCACCAACAGACAGACCTACTCTACCACCATATGTTCATATGCTAGATAGCAAATGAGAGACCGACTGTGAGACGGCAGTGAGAAGTCTTTAGAGAGCAACGGTTCAAGTCCTGTCATGTTTTGATGAGAAATCCATATGCTTAGCTGGCCCAGCCATACTGGAAGGAAATGACTATAAATGGCTTAACGACACCGGGTGTGTAAATTGCTGAGTATGTGTGTGTATGTGACGCCGGGAGTATAAATATCCTTCAGACAAGGAGCTCTCGGCTACCTGGGGAGCAATTACAACCGGTAAGCCACGCTGCATGGACACACACACACACACACACACACACACACACAGTCCACACACACACACACTTCAACCACTCAGATAAGACAAGACAGCACTGAAGTAACTTTTCGTATGTTCCTCAACCCTGCGACATTATGCACAGATTGAGTCTCCTGCTGTTTAGGAAAGTCCATTAGTAGTTCACACCACTCTGTTCACTGTTCAACCCCTTACTCTTAGTTGACTCTCCACCTCTGCCTTCTCCATTCATCCCCGGTAACAAAGCAACAGATCCGTTTGACTGTTTCAGGCTGACTGACAATTGTTGATAATTGAGACTGGCTGAGGGTTTCTGAGCATCATCATTAAAACACGCATGCCCACCGCAGCTTTGTTCAGCTGCAAATGCCTAGATGCACTGCTAGGTCTGCAATAATCTCGCCCACCAACCGGCTCTCGCTCCATCGAAACGTCTGGTTTCAGAGTGCCTCAGAACGGCCGAAACAACCGGCGGTTTTAATTGACTGGTCTCTCAGTCCATCAGCATTTACAGCAACCCTTAGATCCTCCCCCTAAGTGTGCTGCACCTAGGGGGGGTTGGGGCAATTATGTTTTTTTGTGTTTGTGTGCAACAAAGAGAAGTAGGTTAGCTTGTCCATCGTGGATATTCCATGAGTCTATCTACTCTATCTTTCTCTAAATAATCTGCCATTTCTCGCCAATTCACAGCTGCCTTTTGTAGTATCTTCTAAGAAGAGTTTGACACTTTTCGCAAACTGCCAGTGGCAAGCCATCTCCCACAGAGATGGGTCTAACAATCTCCTCCAGTGCCTTACAGTAGTTGTAGCATTCCGCATCATTGCCATTGGGGCGAAAAAGACTGCGCTTGTACTTTTTAATGGGATAGTGTCCTGCACAACCACAACATACATTATCAAACTGCCAAACTGCCATTGGCTGCATGTCTTTACTATCTGAAAACATTAATGTACAGTGTTACAGGATGGCTAACAGAGTTACGCTAGCTACCAATTAGTATGAACGGCTATATGGTCCTTCTACCTCGGGTTCTGGGGAATTATTACTCCGTGGTGCAACAAACACTTTTCCGCCACGATTTGGAGCAACGTCTCATAGTGGTGTGATTCGCTCAGAATTTGAATTGATTATCATGTCACTCAGTAAATCCACACCCCCTAAGTCCCAAACAGTCCCACACTGTTACCAGGCTCTACGTGCCAGCAACTCTAGCCTGGGGACAATGTTAGGTCTGCAATTACGAGCTGCGACTCGAGGCAGAGGAATCAAACGTGTTTCCATTACAGAGCTCAGTATTCCAGCCAGACACAGTCTTAATGACACAGCATGGCAGCGTTATGGGGACATATCAAATTAGATGAATCCATTTCAGAGACTGCTGTTACACAGAGAGAGAACAGCTTCAGTGTGTGTGGGTCTGTGTGGTATCTCTTGTGTGTGTGTGTCTGTGTATTCTGCCACATTGAGAGAGAGAGAGAGGGGCTTGGGAGAGCCACTCCATTCTGTAATGAGCAGCGGTGGCCTGTTGTAATACGTTCTGTTATGTTCTTTTGATTGCTCAGTTTAATCTTCCCAGCCCGGCTGAGAGCAGCAAAAGATGAAGACATTTTACCCCAGTTGTGTGTGTGAGTACGAGACTGTGTTGAGAGCAGCAAAAGATGAAGCCATTTTACCACTGCCTTTCATATTGCCTCAGAGGTTTCCAGTCTCATTGTTAGACTGCCGTGAAAGGAGTTTATTTCCGATCATAAATGGATTTTTACCACTAATAATTAGGTTTGACGTTAACCGTCCTTCAAGTTGAACGTTTTTCTACAGCTCGAGACAGTTGCACACACAGGGACATACATACAATACCCATCCTTCTGCCCAAGGACATCAATACATAAGGAGCTCTATTGAAAAAGTAAAAGTCGATGTGACCTCGTAACATATAAGACACTAAAATAACTTCAGTATAAGTATAGCCTACATAAAATGTCCTACTTAAATAGAATAGTACTTTAGTCTGTGTCACAATGGATATTCGTCTTCTCGCTCTGCTCCCAGCCCAGAGCACTTTACAAACGTGTTTCATTAGCATAGCATAGCATCCTTTGCTGCTACACGAGCAGCATTACAAGCTTAAGCCACTTAAATCAGTCGTTTCCACTCCATAGGCACATATAGTAGCATATACTGTACAAGTGTTCAAGTGTGTCAGTGTCTCTTACCTCTCTACATGGTTCAGGTTTCCTGACACGCCCAGACCTCCAATGGTATAGAGTTTCCCGTCGTACACCAGACTGTTGTGTCTGCAGCGAGGCACCGTCATACGAGACACCAGGTTCCAATTGTCCAAGAGAGACATGTAGCACCACACATCAGTTACCGTCATACCCGACTCTGTCCCACCTTAAAACACACACAGAAGACACAAGTCAGCTACAGGCACATCAGACTCTAGCAAACAATTCAATATACATGAAACAAATGTTAAAAATATTGAGTTGAAGATAGTTTTTACTGGTTTCCAATGAGTAATTATTGAATCGTTGTAAGCTGGGGGCAAATCTAACAAGGTACCACCAAGTGGGGGATGGTATCTTGGTGGTACCTTGTTACATTTGCCCCCAGCTTACACCGATTCAGGAATGACTTATTGACCCCTTATTTTTACAAGCATAACCTACATTATGTGGACACTTGCTCATCGAACATCTCATTCCAAAATCATGGGCATTAATATGGAGTTGGTCCCTCCTTTGCTGCTTCAACAGCCTCCAATCCTCTGGGAAGGCTTTCCACTAGATGTTGGAACATTGCTGCAGGGGCTTGCTTCCATTCAGCCACAAGAGCATTAGGGATGTTAGTCACTGATATTAGGCGATTAGGCCTGGCTAGCAGTCGGCGTTCCAATTCATCCCATAGGTGGTCGATGGGGTTGAGGTCAAGGCTCTGTGCAGGCCAGTCACGTTCTCCCACAACGATCTTGACAAACAATTTCTGTATGGACCTCGCTTTGTGGACGGGGGCATTGTCATTATGAAACAGGAAAGGGCCATCCCCAAACTGTTGCCACAAAGTTGAAAGCACAGAATTGTCTAGAATTTCATTGGATGCTGTAGCCTTTACTGGAACTAAAGGGCCTAGCCTGAACCATGAACCAAGCAGCCCTAGACCATTATTCCTCCTCCACCAAACTTTACAGTAGGGACTATGCATTCGGCAGGTAGCGTTCTCCTGGCATCCACCAAACCCAGATTTGACCGTCAGATTGTCAGATGGTGAAGTGTGATTCATCACTCCAGAGAATTCGTTTCCACTGCTCCAGAGTCCAATGGCGGTGAGCTTTACGACACTACAGCAGATGCTTGGATTGCACATGGTGATCTTAGGCTTGTGTGCGGCTGCTCGGCCATGGAAACCCATTTCATTTAACTCCCGACGAACAGATCTTGTGCTGACGCTGCTTCCAGAGGCAGTTTGGAACTCGGTAGTGACGGTTGCAAGCGAGGACAGACAAATTTACCACCGTACGCACTTCCGCAGGTCCTGTGAGCTCGTGTGGCCTACCTCCTTTGTTGTACCTAGACGTTTCCACTTCACAATAACAGCACTTACAGTTGACCGGGGCAGCTCTAGCCGGGCAGAAATTTTGACGAACTGACTTGTTGGAAAGTTGGCATGCGATGACGGTACCACGTTGAAAGTCACTGAGCTCTTCAGTACAGACCATTCTACTGCCAATGTTTGCCTATGTAGTGTAGCTTGGTTTGAAAGCAGCAAACAGAGTGGACATTTCATTCATTCTCTGCAGGGACACGCACAGTCCTCAGCCATGGTTAGTACTACTGTACACTGCTGATTTCCCCACTGACTGCCTGCCTCCCCACAGACACACACATAGGCCAGGTCCACCGGCCCAACACACATTTACATTTATATGAAATGAGGTAGAGGGGAACATGCAGCAGGACGAATCGTAGTAGTGCCGTTTCAGGGTCCAATGTCAAGGTCTAACTCTGTGTAGGAGTGTGGAAGAGAGAACAGATGGACCTCTGGAGGAACACAGATCTAAAATAATAGGAAGAATATCAACGTTAACATTATGTGAGAGTGGGTGTGTTTGTGTGTCCATGCGTGCGTGCGTGCGTTTGCTGCAATCCCCATCATTAGCCTACCTGACAGGTAGATGTTGTCCCCTGCTGAGATGACGCTGAATAACTCTCGGTCGTAGAATGGCAGGCTGGCCAGTGGGTGCCACTTACTGTTCTGAGGGTTAAAACACGTCACCGCCGTCAGAGACCGCTGGTTCATACCGATGGCCTGGCGACCACCGATTAACACTATCACCTCCGCCACACCTAGATGTAGAGGGGGGCGAGGGGGAGAGAGAAGAGAGGAGTGAGGTGTGGGAGAGGGGAGGGAAAGAAGGGGGATGGATGGATTGGAGGAGGGACGAGACAAAGGTAAACTCTGTTTGAGGTACCATACGGCGAGAAGATTTATTTTGTGAGCGAGTTTCTGTTAAGATAGAGGACCCAGCAGTTGAGTCTAAGTTGGAAGTTCATGTGCAAAAATATGCACAACTTAAAAAGCGCTAGGATAGTTAGGTTCAAGCAATGTTTGTGACAAACAATTAGTCCATTTGTGTTGGGAAAAATGGAGAGAAATGTCCCACATGAGAGCTCAGAGGCACATTGTTTCTCAAATGGGTTATGGTTGCCTGAAAAGCTCAGGCTTCTCACGTAAACCGGGTGGACACGACACGTCTTTCAAAATCCTAACATCGCTGACCCGCTCACATTAAAAGACCATCTTCCCTGTTGTTTTTTAGTTGTCGGTGTTGCCAATGTAGTGGTGCGCACTCTAAACGATGTGGCACAGACACACTTATACAAGATTCTTCACTTTGTCTTCTTCTTCGATGGGGTTTAAGGCGGTTGGCATCCAACGTTAATGGATGGTACATTATTGCCCACATCTGGACGGGGAATTGAATAAGAAACAACAACAACAAAAACATTCCGGGAAAGGGGGAAAATGACATCATACAAAAATAAAACACGTCAGACTTCTTTAATCACAGTCCACTCCAAAATACATCCCTTCACAGCCTCAGGGGCCTGTGATGGGGCCTACATTCACCGACAGGATTTCTTGGCTGTGAAATCACAAAGACCACAAAAAATGTCAGCGCCATTCACAATGATTCCAATTTTCTTAGACTTCTTCTTCGCGTGTTCTGTACAGTTTACGACCATTGCGATAAATAATACAAAGTCCACCTTTTTAACATGTAGCATTTCACTATCCCTCAGTTGATGAGAAACCTTCACTGGTCGTGGTGGCTCTACTACCATTGTTTCTTCCCCACCACTCATTTCTTCCAATTTCCTCACCGCCTCCAGACAGGAGACAAGATGGACACCCCTTTACTCTCATTCTCCTTCACCCTAACAGGTCACTCCAGGAATTCAGGCGCATGTTCACCTCCACAGTTGCAGCGTTTCCCTTCATCTGGCCTACAATCTTATTCCCATCTGCACCCACTTGACACAAATCTTTGACATTTTATGACACTGAAGGGTCTTGTGCACAAAAGCTCTTACAGGGTATCTCATGAATCCTAACTTTATATGAGACGGGAGAGACTCTACATCAAAGAACAGTAGCATGGATGAAGTGAACTTGTTTTCTCCGTCCACCGTACAGGTCAGTCGAGGTGCACCAACCACTCAATCAATGTCTTCAGTTATATGTCCCACCCCAGAAACAACCCACGTGATAGCTGCCCTGCTACGAAAATCCCTGCAGGAAAAAGTCCACTCTGATATTTTAAAACACGCTTCTTCTGCTCCGCAGACACACACAAAAATCGTGTGACTCTCACCGACTCCACACTTTCTTCCAACACATTCCAGATTTTCCTGGAGACGATAAACGGATTTCCCAAGTAGCATTGATCCATAACCCTGACTCCGACCGAAAACCAGTCTAGTGGTGTCCTATTTGATAACACAGCTTTACTTCTCATTTCCCTCTTTCTTCGCCAATGAAACCCACTCATTCTCACTTTCTGTACTACTCGACTCACTAGCAGTTTCAAACAAAACCTCAGTTTCCGCCATCCTCCGTTCCCATACCATGCTACCCCTCGCGCTGTGATACGATGTAATGTAGTAGCTACGAGCTGTGGCTCATAGCAGCCCCATGAACGTTTAGTCAGATGTTCACGCTTGCCACACGGAGTTCAAATATCTAGCCAACATTTTGAATTGTGAACTTCAGAGCTGTACCGATTTGACACTGTGGCATTGGTTGAAGGCAAGTACAAAGGCATTCTAGTAGTAGTCATCGCTCCTGCTCAAGAGTCTACACATTCTGGGTGACGCAAAACAATGTCATCTCACTGGCTTCTTCTCTGGCGAGCTCTCATTGGCTATTGCTGACCACCGTTCTCAAATGTTGTCGTTGCACATCTACAAGAGCATTGCCGATTTTGTGTCGGGACGTCTGGGACAGCTTGGTAGCCCTTAGATTGCGTCTTTGACCCGCTCACATTAAACGAGCGTCGGTGACGGCCGCGCACCCCGAGTCAGCAACGACATGGGGAGTTTGTCTCCGATCTCAATAACTTGTCTGGGACAGCTACATCCTGGCCAGAATCGTGTAGTGTACACCTGGCATAAGAGAGGATTTTGGAAGGATGGACACGCGAGGCTTGCCTCTCTTTCTCCCTCTATTCATTTCCACAGATAACACCCCTATCTCCATCCTTCTCTCTCCTTCTCCCCCACACTCTCTCTCCATTACCACAAATAACACCTCTCTCGCTCTCTCTCTACACTTATTTATCCAGCTTGCTTTCTCTCCCTCCTCTCTGGTCTCCTCTCTTCTCCGTTCCCGTAGATAGCGCTTCTCTCTCGGTGCTAGCGAAACTCACAGCATGCCCTCAATCCTTTACTAAATCAATATGCTAAATCAATGTGTGGGTATTCAACAACAGCAGCACTACAAACGCAGCATTTGAATTCTGGGTCTCATCTCAAGGAGTGGGAATTCAGTGCGGCACATCCATTAACCTGTGTGTGTGTGTGTGTGTGTGTCTTTGTGTATTTTGATCAGTGAGATATCTGTGAGTATAACTATTCTCTTCATGTTCAGTGCTCAACCATGTGTTCAGCACACTACCAGCATCTCATCTCCACACACACACACACACACTACTGTCGGCAGACGATGTCGTTTGTGTGTGGGTGTGCGTGTCTTGTCATACGGCTGTACAAAAACACCACGTGTTTCTCCAGGCCTCTTAGCCCTCGACAGCAGGTAGACAAGGAGAGAGGAGAGTAGATGAGAGAGACCGAGAGTGCAAGGAGAGAGAGAGCAGGAGAGCCAGAGAGAAGGAGAGAGATACATTCCTCAGAAATTCCATAGCTAGGATTCTAACCGCTGGCTCATTTTCCTGGATCAATACTCCAAACCTTCTCCTCTCCTCCCTTGTTCCCCTGACAACCTCTGTCCATCGCTCCTTTACCATCTTTCCCTCCCTGTCATCTTTTTTTTCTCCTCTTTTCTTCTAAAGCTGCTCTTTCTCTTTCCTTCTTTCCTCGTTACCCGTCTTTCTCCAGGGCTGTGAGAGCACCAAGTGCTTTTGGTTTAGATTTGTTTTTTTTTCTTAAATAGAGGTGGAAAGAGGAGGAAAAGGATAAAGTGGCACGGGAGGCTTTAGTGGGACGAGGAGAAGTAAATGCTGGCTCAGACCACAGGCCTACCATTGTATCATATATCAACGCCATACCGCTTACACTGGGATAGGACGGCTGGGGGAAAAAAATGCACTGCTTCTTCTTTCAAGGGTTACGAGAGCAGTTGAACTGCAAAATGGGCCACACATGTCTGAGAGCTTTACCAAATAATATGAATGTGTGTTGCAATTGTAACTAAAAAAATAAATTAAAAAAAAGGGATGGTCGAAAGAACCCTGACTGATTATTAAAGCGGGGAAACTAGTGACAACATCTTCAGATGAGAGGAGTGTAAAAATAGATTTAATGCTGAGTGTAGTTCTGAGGTATTCAGAGTGGCAACAGCACACCCACAAGGTACTATTTGCAGGCATACTGTACATCCAGCTGATATAGTGCTTTTACAGTATTGCTGAATGGGTGATTCTCAGTCCTGAGGTAAATGCCAACCATGTACGTCTCCAGTACATGGACTATATGAAACATACTGTACGTATTGAGTGAACATGTGTTTAGATCATACATTCAGCTGATGGTGCAGTTCTCTGCTCTGAGGTAAATGCCAACCATCTTGACACGTAATGGGACACGCATCATGTATTGGTTGAACATATGTGTTTATGTTATAATATGTTAGAATTTACCACATTATAACAACCTGAAGGTTCATGCATACACCGGGGACAGGGGGATAATTGCCAAGACAAGCAACTCTCGTTTTAGTTTTTGCCAGTGAACATGACATCTGGCCGGGTAGCCTCTCGACCCCTGCTCCCCGAGGTCAAACTGAGAGACGCTTCTCAGCTCGTTAGGGAGGTGATTTTTTTTTTCTCTTGCCCTCTCTCTCTCTCCCCATCTATCCACGTGTGGCTAAAACGTCTTACCGAGAGTTGTGAGACAGTGCACTCTCCTTGACAACAGATCCGCACAGGGGCGTTTCAGCTGCTGAAACGACATTTGGGGGAGAACGGTGGATGGAGTGAGGGATGGAAAGATAGAGGGATAACTGAGATGCTGACAGCCTGTGGTGTGCCCGTGTCGTGACAATGAGAGGAAAGGGAGAGGCAGGGGGCGGGAACTCTGAGAGGTGAGCTGCCCACCTGCTGAGTATACAGTAGCATCGGCAGAACACGCACACAACCACGCACACCGTTCGTCTCTTGGCTCCCATCTACGGTTGAAAGGCTACCTGTAATTGACCAAAGTTATCGGTAATCTATGGCATTCTATCATATTAAACACCAATGGTATTCACCAAGTTTAGGATTTATATTTAGGATAAGGTTTTACAGCTTTGTCATTCTGTGTATGTTAAAATCATAGTTGTTTTAATGTTACATATGATAAGGCCACACAGAAGGCCAGAGATAATTACAGACAACGGTGATAATCAGAAGTACCCAAAAAGGCCACTAGATGTCATCTGGTAAAATTACATATGTTCCTTGAAAATTACCAAAATTCTTTGCAACCCTACTCCAGACCCCCAGAGTCCGGTCACAATCTCTGTCAGACGGCTACTGTGTAGCAAATTAACGGTGCCAAAAGCCCTGGTCTGCACTAGAAAGCCTATGTACAATGCATTCTGAAAGTTTTCAGACCCCTTCCTGTGTATCCTGTTTCCATTGATTATTCTTGAGATGTTTCTACAACGTGATTGGAGTCCACCTGTGGTAAATTCAATTGATTGGACATGATTTGGAAAGGCACACACACCTGTCTATAGAAGGTCCCACAGTTGACAGTGCATGTCAGAGCAAGCCATGATATCAAAGGAATTTTCCGTAGAGCTCCGAGACAGGATTGTGTCGAGGCACAGATCTGGGGAAGCGTACCAAAAAATGTCTGGAGCATTGAAGGTCCCCAAAAACACAGTGGCCTCCATCATTCTTAAATGAAAGAAGTTTGGAACCACCAAGAGTCTTCATATAGCTGGCCACCTGGGCAAACTGAGCAATCTGAGGAGAAGGGTCTTGGTCAGGGAGGTGACCAAGAACCCAATGGGAGAACCTTCCACTTGGAGTTGGCCAAAAGGCACCGAAAGGACTCTCAGTCCATGAGAAACAAGATTCTGAGAGCTCTGGAGCAGGTTTTCCTCAAGGATCTCTGTCCTCTGCTCAGTTCATCTTTCCCTCGATCCCAAGGAGTGTCCCAGTCCCTGCCGCTGAAAAACATCCCCACATCATGACGCTGCCAGTATGATACTTCCCCGTAGGGATGGTGCCAGGTTTCCTCCAAACGTGACGCTTGGCATTCAGGCCAAAGAGTTCAATCTTGGTTTCATCAGACCAGAGAATCTTGTTTCTCAAGGTCTGAGAGTCCTTTAGTTGCCTTTTGGCTAACTCTTAGCGGGCTGTCATGTGCCTTTTACTGAAGAGTGGCTTCCGACTGACCATGGGAGAAGGACAACCATCTCCACACAGGAACTCTGGAGCTCTGTCAGAGTGACCATCGGGTTCACCTCCCTGACCAAGCCCCCCCCCCCCCCTCTCCCCCCATTGCTCAGTTTGGCTGGGTGGCCAGCTCTAGGAAGAGCCTTGGGGGTATGAACACTTTCCAAATGCACTGTAAGTATATTTTAGCAATTACATTTACTTTTGATACGTAAGTATATTTAAAACCAAATACTTTTAGACTTTTTCTCTATGTGTATTTTACTGGGTGACTTTCACTTTTACTTGAGTCATTTTCTATTAAGGTACATTATGTTTACTCAAGTATGAGAAATGTTATTTTTCCCACCACAACACACACACACACACACACACAACCCCTCCCCCCCACCCTTCTCGGTCTCTCCTTGTTCTCCTCCCTGCCCCATGCTGTGCCCCTGCCATCTCCTCTTTTCCCCTTCGGCTAAACCCTTCTAAGGCCTGCTTCCTCTGGGTTTTTTTTTATCTCCTCTTATCTCTATCTCTTCCCCTATTTACTCCACAGTTCAACCTTGCTCTCTCTATCCATTCTCTGTATATCTCACCTTGATCTCTCCCATTGCCCCGTCCTCTTCCTTTTTGACCCTCTTTCTTTCCCCTCAATCTCTCTCATATCAATTCAATTTAAGGGCTTTATTGGCATGAGAAACACATGTTAACATTGGCAAAGCAAGCGAAGTAGATACTAAACAAAAGTGAAATAAAAAATATCAAGTTACATTAAACATTACACTCACAAAAGTTCCAAAAGTATAAGACATTTCAAATGTCATATTATGTGCAAATAGTTAAAGTAAAAAAGGGAAAATAAATAAACATAGATATGGGTTGTATTTACAATGATGTTTGTTGTTCACTGGTTGCCCTTTTCTTATGGCAACAGGTCACAAATCTTGCTGTTGTGATAGCACACTGTGGTTTATCAAAATTGGGTTTGTGTTCAAATTCTTTGTGGATCTGTGTAATCTGAGGAAAATATGTGTCTCTAAATATGGTCATACATTTGGCAGGTTAGGAAGTGCAGCTCAGTTTCCACCTCCTTTTGTGGGCAGTAGGCACATAGCCTGTCTTCTCTTGAGAGCCAGGTCTGCCTACGGCAGCCTTTTTCAATAGCAAGGCTATGCTCACTGAGTCTGTACATCTCCAGTTTGGGTTAGTCACAGTGGTCAGGTATTCTGCCACTGTGTACTCTCTGTTTAGGGCCAAATAGCGTTCTAGTTTGCTCTGTTTTTTTGTTCATTCTTTCCAGTGTGTCAAGTAATTCTCTTTTTGTTTTCTCATGATTTGTTTGGGTCTAATTGTGCTGCTGTCCTGGGGATCTGTGGGGTCTGTCACTAAGCCCCACTCTCCCTTTTTATCTCAGCCCTCTCAATCCTTCTCCTCCTCCTTTCTCCTAACCGTATGCTCTTTCTCCCAGGGAGGTCATTTGGTATGGTGAGGATCAGGAGGCTAGGGGCCTCAGATACAGTGTATGTGTGTGTGTGTGGCCCCTGCTGTGAGGGTATTCTGGCAAAGAATCAGGGAGCGTGTTTGAGTCTATGTAAGTGTGTGCTCTATGGGTATTCTCAGGGTGTGTGTGTGTGTGTATTTGCGGCCTGCTGTGTGGGGACTCTAGCCAGCCCCTGAAAGACACAATGCGACAGGGACTCAGCACTAGCAAGTGATCTGCCAACACACACACACACACACACACACACACACACACACACACACACACACACACACACACACACACACACACACACACACACACACACACACACACACACACACACACACACACACACACACACACACTAAATGTGACCATTTAACCTACCTAAGACTTTACAGCAGCTTCAACCTCATACAATATTCATCCAGCCTGGTTATGTGAAAATCATTGCATGTGTGGATTTGGTGTTTGCGTGTGTGTGTTCTGTACACTGCATAATCTAGCTCTTGGAAGAAACTGAGCCAAATCAGCCAGCCAGTACTTGGTCCTCTGGTCAGCGGTCAGAAAGCTATGTCGTCATGCCGACAGCCAGGGGGTTGAAATTCACTCCCCATATTTAGGCCAGCGGTCAGAAGACATACTAGCTACAGTAACATTTCAAATGTATGATATGAAAATGATGAATTTGTTCAAACTTTCACCAATAAAGACCCAGGAACATCAATGCCTCCACCTTTATGTTCTATTCTAGGCTCTCCCACATCTTTCCACATGGCAAGAGATGAGATATGATTATGATATGCTGAAGGCATTTCCGAAGCGTCGGCATAGTGTGTGTCTCTCAGCCATTCTCAAGCGGTGGGGACCGTGCCCGCTTTCCTTTTCAGACCGTATCACAGAGTAATATCACGCTACATTGGATCTTTAAAACAAACCAGCCTGAATAATCAGTCAAACTAGGAGCTGGACACTAGCGCGCACGCACACAAATACCCATGCATATGCTCGCAACTAACCAAAATAACAAACCCTATAATTGGCTTCCAAATTCACACAAGTCCTATCTCCCAAATGAATGGCTGGAGAGGACGTGGCGCTTCAGACGATAAGCCGACAGACAGAACCAAATAGTATGAAATACCATCTTATGATCTCTGTGCTCCCGTGTAGGAGTCTAGTGGGAATCGGTTGTGTGCGTATGTGTGTGTGTGTATGTGTGTGCGTGCGTGCGTGTAGTTCTCATTTCCGTCTCAGTGGTGCCTCTGTCTCTTCAGTCTCTTCCCCAGAGGGCTGAGGGGGACAAGAAGTGTGAATACGATGATGATGTCACCACTCCAAATGTAGGGCTTCAAGAGTGTGCGTGGGCGTTAAAATCAGAGTCTGACTTTAACATCTTTATATAGTCTTCCCAATATCTTCACCCCCCCCTCGGCCTGCAGGCCACTCACTTTACTAAGTGTATTTTTACATCATGACTATTACTGCTTTAAGGTTACCGTCCTCCTGGACAGCAACAGGGTCTGCAGGCGCTTGATGCAGCCCCGCTCTAACGCCAAAGCCCTGTAGAGCAGCTGATGAACTGAATCAGGTGTGTTAGAGCAGGGCTGGAGCAAAAGCCTGCAGACCCAATAGCTCTTCGGGCGGAGGGCTGGACATCCTTGGGTATACAGTGGGGCAAAAAAATATTTAGTCAGCCACCAATTGTGCAAGTTCTCCCACTTAAAAAAGATGAGAGAGGCCTGTAATTTTCATTATAGGTACGCTTCAACTATGACAGACAAAATGAGAAATAAATTCATAAAAAATCCTTCAATGTGATTTTCTGGATTTTCTTTTTTCATTTTGTCTGTCATAGTTGAAGTGGTCCTATGATGAAAATTACAGGCCTCTCATCTTTTTAAGTGGGAGAACTTGCACAATTGGTGGCTGACTAAATACTTTTTTGCCCCACTGTATATATTCACCGATTCATTTAATTTCATTTGAAGGTGAGTGTATTTGACTACAGATTCGTCTCTGAAAGTTGATTGCTCACCTGTCTACCACAGTTCGAAGCAGCCGCTGGCCTCTCCAACCAAACAGAGCATTTGACTGCATACCCATGAATGGAGCTACTGTATGCGAGTCTAAACCATGATAGAAGTCAACGCTTGACCAGCTCAGACCTGCTGCAATGCGGTTTGTTAGCTCTCCTCACTGGTGCTGTGTATATGCGTGTGTACAGTATCTGTGTGTGGTTTAATCATTTATTATGTAGATTCTGGGCTTGTGGTCTGTGAATTTTATATTAGTGTACAGAAAGTGCAAATGGTCACAGAGATGAGAATCTCATTTCAGACCTTCCCCCTGCTCTAGCCGGTATATATTAAAGTATTTGTGTATATAGCTGGGCCCAGGCACTGTATGTGTAGACTGTGTGTGTGTGTGTGTGTGTGTGTATAGAGTGGGGGTAAACGTCCCGCAGTCATTACAGCTCATTTGTCTGAGTGCTAGTACACTTGGCTGAGCTAAGTTAACGGTTTGGCCTTGCTCTAGATTTTCCTTTCTGGGGCTGCGCTGAGCATAGCTGCTGTGAGGAAGGGGTTTGACATGCGTTTGTGTGTCCGAACCAAAACCGAACCAACCTCAAAAAGCTCAGCACTACTGTTCATCGGTATCAAAGAACTGACTGTGGTTTTACGTCTCGTCTCAGTGACAGATCCTTATTAACATGCAGGAGACAGAGGGATCAGAAAATAAGACTAAATGCAGTGCCTTCGGAAAGTACTCAGACCCCTTGGCTTTTTCCACATTTTGTTACATTACAGCCTTATTCTAAAATGGATTAAATACTTTAAAAAATGTTTTTTATCCTCAGCAATCTACACACAAAGTGGAAAAAAAACGATTTAATCCATTTTAGAATAACGCTAAAGTGAAAACATTCACAAGGCACTGTTCATCTATGGGTGTAAACTTCACAAATTCACAATGGAATCCCTTCCTCAGAATACCTAATGACAGATAATCACTTTACAGTAAACTGTCTCTAATTAGCCAATTAGTAGCTAGGAGAGTCACCGGAGTGATGTGTGAACGGCTCCTTATGAGTTTTAGGCTGTGTTTTTCACAACCACCCTAAGAACCCAAATCTGTTTTTCTTTCAATATCAAAATCACTTTCTCCTGACTGTCCACACTCAGTTTTACATGTGACCCATATCAGATTAGTGCATTCCCACTGATGTAGCCTCTGAAGTAGCACACAGATACCACGCTCATTTCCTGTCAGTGTTGATTCAAATTTTGGGGTGGTTGTCATGGTAAGGGCAGAACAGAGAGAAAGAAAGGAAAATGATCTGTGCATCCAGACAGAGGCGCATATGGAGGGTCGGGTTTGAGATCCACTTGGGCTGCGTTTAGACAAGGAGCCCAATTTTGATATTTATTTCATTAGTTGATCTTTTGACCAACTAGCTCTCACATCAGAATTAGACATTCATCCATTTTTAAGTTGCTCCAAACGTCAAATTTCTAACTTTTTAAGGTTAACTTTAGGCATTAACTCTGAATTTAAGGTTATGGTTACATTTAGGCATTAGGTATTAACTCTGAATGGTTAAGATAACGGTTAAGGTGTGGGATTTGCTCAACATCTCAAAAACGTCTGTTTATCGCTGGATTTGAACATGCAACATTTTGCACCAGAGGCAGATGCTCCCTGTCCATAATTCCCAAGCAAAGTCCAAACCTACTTCAAGGTAACAGTGGCCGGGTGTTCACGCCATCTCCCGATGGATGTCGAATACTGACTTAATATCACAGATGACCTGGCTGCTTTTGACCAATCAGATCAGTTGTGAAAAAGATCTGATGTGAAAAGATCTGATCTGATTGGTCAAAAGACAAATTAGTAGAAAAACTACAATAATTGAACTGTATGTTGAAACACAGCCATATGGAGGTGGTATAAATCGGAAGTGAAAAGATCTGATACCATGTTTGTTTTTGCGTTGTTTACACATTAGGGGAAAGAAAGGCATCAGATATGCAAATAATTGGCAACAGATCAGAATTATCTAGCTAGCAAATTTAGCTGGCTAGCAAACGGCTGGTAGATCCACACATGCATTGCTAAATGTGCATGCTGGTACTTTTCAGCCAAATAAATGTCTGTGCCCTTACTTGCAAACTTTATGGAGTTGTTAGCTGGCTAATTATTTTCCTCTTGGATGTTGTGTTTACTATTGCAACCTTTTTCAGGCAAATGTAATATATAATTCAACATAGGCTAGCTAGTTGCTCAGGGTTGACAGTGTTTGCACTGCAGTTATCGGAGCTATAGTTGCACCACAGTTGTCTAGCTATGTAAATTCGAATGACATTTTACTACTGTTAACGTTCATAGCAGACTTGACCATTTTTTAAATATATAATACAGTAGCCTACATGTTTAATACTGGCTTAGGTGGATCAAAAGGTGGCTCGCCCAGCGGCCCCTTGAGAACTCTCAGGCAGCCTAGCACGTTATGACGACTTGCATGAGACTGTTAACAAAAAAGTAGATCTGTCGGCCCGACAAAATACATTAATAAACAAACTGACGTAGCTGATGTTGACTTACTGAGTCTGGCTTTGACTAAGTCGGAATGAATGCCTAAACTTAACCTCCACTCCCGGACAACTTTTAATTACTCAAGTCATGCTGTGAAATCTTGCTGTCTATAGCAGGTGGAGAGAACTCGTCCCTGTGATAGGTTACTGATGTGGCCTGATGTGGAGAAGAGAGGGACAGGAGGAGGAAAGAGAGGAGGAGATGGATGAGGATGAGAAGTAACAGGGGAGGAGTATATGGGAGCGTAACAGAAGGGGAGTATATGGGAGAGTAACAGAGGAGGAGTATATGGGAGAGTAACAGAGGTAGGAGTACATGGGAGAGTAACAGAGGTAGGAGTACATGGGAGAGCAACAGAGGGAGTATATGGGAGAGTAACAGATGGGAAGTATATGGGAGAGTAACAGAGGGGGAGTATATGGGAGAGTAACAGAGGAGGAGTACATGGAAGAGTAACAGAGGAGGAGTACATGGGAGAGTAACAGAGGATGAGTACATGGGAGAGTAACAGAGGAGGAGTACATGGGAGAGTAACAGAGGAGGAGTATATGGGAGAGTAACAGAGGAGGAGTACATGGGAGAGTAACAGAGGAGGAGTACATGGGAGTGTAACAGAGGAGGAGTACATGGGAGAGTAACAGAGGAGGAGTACATGGGAGAGTAACAGAGGAGGAGTACATGGGAGAGTAACAGAGGAGGAGTACATGGGAGAGTAACAGAGGAGGAGTATATGGGAGAGTGACAGAGGGGAAGTACATGGGAGAGTAACAGAGGAGGAGTACATGGGAGAGTAACAGAGGAGGAGTACATGGGAGAGTAACAGAGGAGGAGTACATGGGAGAGTAACAGAGGAGGAGTATATGGGAGAGTGACAGAGGGGAAGTACATGGGAGAGTAACAGAGGGGAAGTACATGGGAGAGTAAGAGAGGAGGAGTACATGGGAGAGTAACAGAGGAGGAGTACATGGGAGAGTAACAGAGGAGGAGTACATGGGAGAGTAACAGAGGAGGAGTACATGGGAGAGTAACAGAGGAGGAGTACATGGGAGAGTAACAGAGGAGGAGTACATGGGAGAGTAACAGAGGAGGAGTATATGGGAGAGTAACAGAGGGGGGGGGTATATGGGAGAGTAACAGAGGGGGAGTATATGGGAGAGTAACAGAGGGGGAGTACATGGGAGAGTAACAGAGGAGGAGTACATGGGAGAGTAACAGAGGAGGAGTACATGGGCGAGTAACAGAGGAGGAGTACATGGGAGAGTAACAGAGGAGGAGTACATGGGAGAGTAACAGAAGAGGAGTACATGGGAAAGTAACAGAGGAGGAGTACATTGGAAAGTAACAGAGGAGGAGTACATGGGAGAGTAACAGAGGAAGAGTATATGGGAATGTAACAGAGTATATGGGATATGGGATAGTAACAGAGGGGGGGTTATATGGGAGAGTAACAGAGTGGGGGTATATGGGAGAGTAACAGAGTGGGGGTATATGGGAGAGTAACAGAGGGGGGGTATATGAGAAAGTAACAGAGGGGGAGTATATAGGAGAGTAACAGAGGGGGGGGGTATATGGGAGAGTAACAGAGTGGGGGTATATGGGAGAGTAACAGAGTGGGGGTATATGGGAGAGTAACAGAGGGGGGGGGGGGTATATGGGAGAGTAACAGAGTGGGGGTATATGGGAGAGTACGGTGTTCTGGTGAACTGTGTCTCCTGCTGTGACACCAGAGATAGCTGGCAGGGAGATAGGTCTACGTACGGACACACACAAACACAGATTGAGAGCACTGGGAAAGCAGTGTTTCACGGATGACATCACGCAGTTTCCCTTTTTTTTCTCTCCGCTTGAGACTTATCTTCCAAGCTCAGGTGGTGCCCCATCTTTCACACACACACACACACACACACACACGCACACGCACACGCACACACACACACACACACACACACACACACACACACACACACACACACACCACTCCCTCAATTTCTCTCTCATCCACCCTCAATTTCTCTTTCTCTCCCATCCACTATCTCTTCCTCCCTCTCTCTCTCCTCCTGACACAGGTCACTGCTGGTCACCATTAGGATTAACTGAACTTTCTCTAGGAGCAGCCTCTCCCAGCCTCCATGTCCCTCTGACTCAGCCCCGCTGTGCATCTCAGAGCCAGTCAACAAGAGGACCAGATGGCCAGACTAACACCACACTCAATCAGTCACACACTAACCAGGGGCCAAGCCTGACTAGAACCCTGAATAGAGAGGTTTGACCTCAGATGAGAGAGAGACAGAAACTGAAAAGAAACCTTGATATAATGAATTGTACAAAAGTATTCTTTTCGAGAGCCCCTCCCCTTCCCTAAAACCACTACCCCACTCTGCATTAAAACAATTAAACACACAAACTATTAAACTACCACCATTTACTCTGCTTGTTTACCAATGACAGAGTGGGGCGTGCGCACGCGCACCTTTAGCAGAACAGGGAAGGCAGGTTCGTTAAACTGTCCACACCATAAAGTGACATTTGTTTAGCAATTTCCCTAATCCTACCAAGCAGAAAACGTGTTATGTTGGTGCTAAGCTCTAATAAATTTCGTACACACACTAATTAGACAGCTTTTTATTGAGGGGGGGGTACCAGAAAAAGACTTGGCCGAGTGGGAGGAAAATCTAACGAACAAAAGAACTGTCTGTCCAGGGCTACCTATCCCCATAAATATCTGCTTTAATGATGTAAACAAACTGAATGGGACAGCCTGAACGGTTGGAGAGTGAATGGCTGGTTGGAGGTGAACTTCTTGTTATAGAATAATAATAGGAATAAGTGACTGTAAATGCCTGGACTGTTCTGAAAGCAGCTGGCGTTTGTTTTCGGAGTCACTTGGAGATGTATTGGGCCTACTGTAAAAGCACCCGGAGTACCTCAGCCCAGACAACCCAGGGACACTGTTCGGGTTGGCCATCCAAAGCTTTCATAATAACAGGGTCTGTGCTTGGCTCACACACACACACACACACACACACACACCCCAAAGTCAACTTTTTCATCGGATGTAAATGGCATACTAATGTTCTCGTTTTCTTCTTCTGCCCCAAATGTGCATTTATGTCATTGCTTCCTCGTGCCTTCTACATTGCATATCCTGGCATGCATGTGACAGCCCATGTGTGAGTGTTAGGGTTAGGCAATGTCAACCTTTGTCCTAATCGGGATTATGTACCCATAAAACATTGTGATATATGATGGTATAGGCCCCTATTGGCCAACCATACCTACAGCACGAAATCGAATGCTACAACTGGATGAGTCATGATGAAAAATAATGCTGTTGAAAGCCTGGACAGAGGATAAGTGCAGGCAAATCTTTTCTAATATACCTTTCTGGTGGAGGAGCTTCAGCATGGAACAGGGTTGTGTGTGTGTGTGTGTGTGTGGCACACATGATGAAGCAGTAACAGTCTGATGATGAACGGTCTTACCGTAGAGGGCTAGGTTATACTTAATGGGCTGGATAGAAACTGTCTCCCGTTTCCAGATCTAGATAATAATTGCTTTATTTGCCTCGTAAAATAATCGAAAACAAAAGAGTATTGTTTGTTCCATCTCTCATAACGCTGGGATTGAGAGTAGCCTCTGCTTATTGAAAGCGGCAACTTCAGGACAACACCTTTTTAGGCTAGAATATTTTTGGGAAGAGTTACTGTTCCACTTGAACTTGTCTTAAAGATTTTATGATAGGTTATTGGCCATTTGGTGTAATTTCAACCTCGCTTGGAGGGATTTCCCCCGGCTGGTATGGATCATTTCTTTCTAAATAAGCTTTGATTAAACTTGTCATAACATTTTTTCTTACCGGCAATTGATATTGCTCGTTCTCTCTCATTATTAGTCCCCTGGCTACCTTACGTTTTTAGGCCATTCAAACCACTTTTTGGGATGGAACTCTGTTACATCCGTTGTCTGATCCGGGAGAAAGCCATGCAGGAAATGATGAAAGCGTAGCCTATATGCATAGCCTATCAAAAGGAGATGGAGAAGGGAATATAGGCTACGTTTTTTGAATCAGCTAGACACAAGATAGTGAAGGAGTGTCTAACAAAAAAAAGGAATAGGTTTAGGCTACTGCCTAAGGCTCTTGTATCAAAGAGAGAGTTGCACATTTAAAGCAAGTTGGCCGCAATTCTACACATTTTGCCATGGGGCGGAGAGAATATTTAGCAATTTTATAACTCATTTCATGCAATTCTACTCATTTTGCCATGGGGCGGAGAGGAAAATGTGCTGTTTCACAGCTAATTTCCTGCAATTTAAAAAATCTTGCCATAGGGTGAAGAGAAACGTTTAAAGTTTTTAATATGATATCTGAGTGAGACTAACAAAATCAAAATGGGGGCCCCTCAGCCGGTAATTCGACCATGATTACTAAGTTTAGATAGCTGGCTGCTAGACTAATTTAAACGAAAATAGCTGACATGGGCTAATTGAGTGACTATCAGTGACTGACATAACAAGAGAAAAACTGCTGATTGCAAAAACAAATTTCAAAATTGCACCTTGTGTATTCTACTATTCTAACAGTAAGTTGAGACCCTGACGGAGTCCCCCCCCCCCGCTAAAATAATTAATATATATATATATATTATTTTAAAAAGTATAACTACTGATCCGAGGAGCCCGTCAGTTGCCCATCCCTGGTGTACACCTACCTGCAGATAGCCGTGGTCGTGTCCTAGGAGTCTGCATCTCCTGTCTGGCGTGAGGTAACATGTGATACCTCTTGGCCTCGTTGACCAGGTCTCGACATGCTTCCGACGTCTTTATTAACTCCTCGTTGTCCACAACGTTCAGCAGGTAAGACGGGTGGATGAAGGGAAGGCGCACCACTGCTAATAACTCTGATACATGCTGCAGGAGAAAGAGGGGGAGAGATAGAGGGAGGGGGGAGAGATAGAGGGAGGGGAAGGGAGGAGGAGAGGAGGGTGGAGGGAGGGAGATGGGCCAGGAGCAAGAGGGGGAGAGATAGAGGGAGGGATAGAGGGAGGGGAAGGGAGGAGGAGAGGAGGGTGGAGGGAGGGAGATGGGCCAGGAGCAAGAGGGGGAGAGATAGAGGGAGGGGAAGGGGAGAGGAGGGTGGAGGGAGGGAGAGAGATGGGCCAGGAGCAAGAGGGGGGAGAGATAGAGGGAGGGGAAGGGAGGAGGAGAGGAGGGTGGAGGGAGGGAGATGGGCCAGGAGCAAGAGGGGGAGAGATAGAGGGAGGGGAAGGGGAGAGGAGGGTGGAGGGAGGGAGAGAGATGGGCCAGGAGCAAGAGAAGGGAGAGATAGAGGGAGGGGAAGGGAGGAGGAGAGGAGGTTGGAGGGAGGGAGATGGGCCAGGAGAAAGAGGAGGGAGAGATAGAGGGAGGGGAAGGGAGGAGGAGAGGAGGGTGGAGTGAGGGAGATGGGCCAGGAGAAAGAGAAAGGGGAATGGCGTGGGAAGGAGAAAGGAGAAAGAGAAAGGCATGTCAATTTACTATGTGCAGACTACACACATTAGTCTACAGCAGTAAAGATGAATAATTCCTGGAAGCCTCAAAGAAGCGTTAGATTAGCAACGAATAAACAAACCCAGATATGAGAGTAAATCAATCACACAGACTGTGCTGCCACAGACAACCACTTTCATGTCCGTCTCAGACAACACCACAGTGGCAAATATAAACACACGCGACTCATTATAAACCGTCTTGACTGTGCAAATCATGTAATATCTAAAGGAAGGGGGAAAGAAAATATCTCATTTGGAGGAAGGAAGGAAGTTTGCAGTAAACTTTGGGATCAGCTGTGTCAGTGTAAGGTTGGAGAGAGAAAGAGAGAGAGAGAGGTTGACAGAGATCTCTACAGCTGCCTCTAAGTCAGAACACGTGTGTGTGTGTGTGTGTGTGTGTGTGTGTGTGTGTGTGTGTGTGTGTGTAGACAGGTGGTCTGCTCTGGCATAGGTTGTAGTAGTGACTAGAGTGTGCAATGTGTGTGTGTGTGTGTGTGTGTGTGTGTGTGCATGCGTGTGCGTGTGTGTGAGAGACGTCCAGAACCCCCATGGGACTCTTGTCTCTGTCAGAGCTAAACGTTGTAAACAACCCGAGACGACAATGTCCGTAGACACCACAGTACACAGAATTTGAGCCATTGACCTCTAGCTCAGCGTTATGGCCACTCTGGAAGGATCGTACAGCCAGCCTTAGCATCTCTCTGACATCTGGCGCGATCGTCCTCAATGAATCTTTCCAGAGAGGAGAGGAAGGGAAAGAGGAGAATAATGGAAAGAGAAGAGGAGTAAGTAGGAGAGGAGGAGGAGGAAATCAGAAGAGGAGAGGAGAAGAATGGAAAGAGAAGAGGAGTAAGTAGGAGAGGAGGAGGAGGAAATCAGAAGAGGAGAGGAGAAGAATGGAAAGAGAAGAGGAGTAAGTAGGAGAGGAGGAGGAGGAAAGGAGAAGAGGAGAAGAGAGAAGAATGGAAAGAGAAGAGGAGTAAGTAGGAGAGGAGGAGGAGGAAAGGAGAAGAGGAGAAGAGAGAAGAATGGAAAGAGTAGAGGAGTAAGTAGGAGAGGAGGAGGAGGAGGAAATCAGAAGAGGAGAGGAGAAGAATGGAAAGAGAAGAGGAGTAAGTAGGAGAGGAGGAGGAGGAAAGGAGAAGAGGAGAGGAGAAGAATGGAAAGAGAAGAGGAGTAAGTAGGAGAGGAGGAGGAGGAAAGGAGAAGAGGAGAGGAGAGAAGAAGAGAAAGAGGAGTATGCAGGAGAGGAGAGGAGGAGGAGAAGAGGATGAGAGGAGAAGAAGGAAAAGAGAGGAGAGTGTGTTGTTGACATTTGGTTTGTGTGCCTGCAGTTAACACAGTATACAGACGGGACTATGGGTTTCTCTCCCCCACAAACACAAAACACACAGTATACAGACGGGACTATGGGTTTCTCTCCCCCACAAACACAAAACACACAGTATACAGACGGGACTATGGGTTTCTCTCCCCCACAAACACAAAACACACAGTATACTCTTTACTTGATTAAACAAACAAGTCGCTGCCTCTCTCTCTCCTTTTCTCATGAATATATCGATATGTAAATGGGTATCATACTTCTAGCTTCACATTTAAAGCCACACAAGACGTATTATATTGTGTATTAATACCCCTTATAGATCATCCCTACCTCCCTCCATCCTGGGTCAGGCCTGACATAGTTTCTGTGTTTGGCTGTCTCTCTCTGTCTAAGTGCAGGCTGAGTACAGTGTCTAAGTGCAGAGTGATGTGTGACAGAGGTGTATTCAATCATCTAAGTGACTCACAGCGCAGCTGAGTGGCTATGGAACAGCTGTGAACAAGAAGGGTCTCTCTCTCTCTCGCTCACACACACATACGAGCAGAGGCACTCATTAAACGTGGAAAGCCACACGCCAATGCATTCCATACCCACATACATCTGAACAATAATATTCTGTATCTAAAGAAAATATGTATATCTAACACACATTCCCCACTGAGAGTAGAGAGGGAAACACAGGGTGGACATTATTCGTGTGTGTGTGTGTGTGTGTGTTCCTCCCGGCTAGATCTCACCTGTAGTCTTGACAGCTCTTAGACACAATACTAGATAGATTATCCCTGCCTCAGCTGAAACGCAGCCCATTTACATGTGTGTGTGTGTGTGGCAACATGCAGTTCTTATGTACAAATGATACCTGCACGCTCATATTTATACACTGTCCGTCACTAAAAAGACCAAACCGCTCTCAGTGAAAAATGGACCATAGAAGGTGACTGAGACACACACACACACACACACACACACACACACACACACACACACACACACACACACACACACACACATGAATAAAAGACAGATTGCGAATTCAAAGTCCATGTGTGTAAACCGGTGGAGGCTGCTGAGGGGAGGACGGCTCATAATAACAGCCGGAACAGAGGGAATGGAATGGCATCAAACACCTGGAGACCCTGTGTTTGAAGTATGTGATCCCATTTCACAAACTCCACTCCAGCCTTTACCACGAGCCCATCCTCCCCAATTAAGGTGCTACCAACCTCCTGTGGTGTAGACTATGTGTAGGCTGTGGGGGTTGGAGTTTACTCGAGCGCATAGCCATGCTTAGCCTCAGAGCGCTAACAAGCGCATTCACCTGGACCGACAAACATGAATAGGGCTAGGCTCACGCAATGGTGTGTGTGTGTGTTGTGTTCTCCCTCAGGTTAGTGATGTGTGTGTGTGTGTGTGTGTGATGAAGGGATGAGGAGAGGTCGTGGGATTGAGGATATGGAAGAGGCAGGCTGCTGTTGAGATGCTGAGGACACGACCACGGCTATCTACAGGTAGGTAGGCACACACACACACACACACACACACACACACACACACACACAGCTATTTTGCTCTGAGGGGCAGTTTCAGCATGATTTCACTCAATAACACGCTAGCTAGCTCACCCCTCCCAGATCAGCCTTTTTCCTGTTAATCCATGTAGACAGAGGCCTTCCGGGTGTGTTCTGTGTTGATCTGGCTTTGTAAGGAGAGTTCTTTGTTAAAGCACAATGTATGTTTGGTGAACACGCACTACAGACGGTTTTTAAACCGCAAGGAGAGAGTCTGTCTACCCTTATTTTGTGGTGAAGGACAGTCTTTCGTGCTCCAATGTTTATATAACATGCAGTGTCTTAGAAAACAGACTGGGATAATCAATCTTTTTGGTTCTTCTCTATACCTGCTGAAAACACATTTTAAAGACCTTCACTAAGAGAAATAAGAGAAACGCTATTAATATAACATGTAATAACTTATAACTATAACATGTAATAACTTCCCTCCATCCAAAAAACTTTGTGGGTTCTGAAATGGCAAACGTCAGATGCCCATTATTTATTGATGTGTGAACTCTTTTCCCAGAGTGCAGTGAATGACTGGCTCTTTCTATCTACCAAATCCACCATTAAATGTCACATTAGGGGTATTTGTCTGTCTCCATGTTTCCCTCTCTCTCCATCTCGGTCTCCTCCAGTCTCTCCGTGCCTGACTCTCTGTGCCTGACTCTCTGTGCCTGACTCTCCGTGCCTGACTCTCCGTGCCTGACTCTCCGTGCCTGACTCTCCGTGCCTGACTCTCTGGTCTCTCCGTGCTAGTCTCACATTAGGGGTATTTGTCTGTCTCCATGTTTCCCTCTCTCTCCATCTCTCTGTCTCAGTCTCCTCCAGTCTCTCTGTGCCTGACTCTCCGTGCCTGACTCTCCGTGCCTGACCCTCCGGTCTCTCTGTGCCTGACCCTCCGTGCCTGACTCTCCGTGCCTGACTCTCTGGTCTCTCCGTGCCAGTCTCACATTAGGGGTATTTGTCTGTCTCCATGTTTCCCTCTCTCTCCATCTCTCTGTCTCAGTCTCCTCCAGTCTCTCTGTGCCTGACTCTCCGTGCCTGACTCTCCGTGCCTGACCCTCCGGTCTCTCTGTGCCTGACCCTCCGTGCCTGACTCTCCGTGCCTGACTCTCTGGTCTCTCCGTGCCAGTCTCACATTAGGGGTATTTGTCTGTCTCCATGTTTCCCTCTCTCTCCATCTCTCTGTCTCGGTCTCCTCCAGTCTCTCTGTGCCTGACTCTCCGGTCTCTCCGTGCCTGACTCTCCGGTCTCTCGTGCCAGTCTCACATTAGGGGTATTTGTCTGTCTCCATGTTTCCCTCTCTCTCCATCTCTCTGTCTCGGTCTCCTCCAGTCTCTCCGTGCCTGACTCTCCGATCTCTCTGTGCCTGACCCTCCGTGCCTGACCCTCCGTGTCTGACTCTCCGTGTCTGACTCTCCGTGCCTGACTCTCCGTGCCTGACCGTCCGGTCTCTGTGCCTGACTCCCCGTGCCTGAATCTCCGTGCCCGACTCTCCGGTCTCTCCGTGCCCGACTCTCCGGTCTCTCCGTGCCCGACTCTCCTGTCTCTCCGTGCCCGACTCTCCTGTCTCTCCGTGCCCGACTCTCCTGTCTCTCCGTGCCCGACTCTCCTGTCTCTCCGTGCCCGACTCTCCGGTCTCTCGTGCCAGTCTCACATTAGGGGTATTTGTCTGTCTCCATGTTTCCCTCTCTCTCCATCTCTCTGTCTCGGTCTCCTCCAGTCTCTCCGTGCCTGACTCTCCGGTCTCTCCGTGCCTGACTCTCCGGTCTCTCCGTGCCTGACCCTCCGTGCCTGACTCTCCGGTCTCTCCGTGCCTGTCTCTCCGTGCCTGACTCTCCTGTCTCTCCGTGCCTGTCTCTCCGTGCCTGACTCTCCTGTCTCTCCGTGCCTGTCTCTCCGTGCCTGACTCTCCTGTCTCTCCGTGCCGTGCTCTCCGTGCCGTGCTCGACTCTCCGTGCCCGACTCTCCGTGCCCGACTCTCCGTGCTCCCCGTGCCCGACTCTCTGTGCTCCCCGTGCTTAACTCTCCATGCTCCCCGTGCCCGACTCTCCGTGCTCCCCGTGCCCGACTCTCCGTGCTCCCCGTGCCCGACTCTCCGTGCTCCCCGTGCCCGACTCTCTGTGCTCTCTGTGCTCTCCGTGCTCTCTGTGACTCTCCGTGCTCCCCGTGCCCGACTCTCCGTGCTCCCCGTGCCCGACTCTCCGTGCTCCCCGTGCCCGACTCTCCGTGCTCCCCGTGCCCGACTCTCCGTGCTCCCCGTGCCCGACTCTCCGTGCTCCCCGTGCCCGACTCTCCGTGCTCGACTCTCCGGTCTCTGGGTCTCTCCGTCTCTGGGTCTCTCTGGGTCTCTCCGTGCCCGTGTCTCCGGTCTCTCCGTGCCCGTGTCTCCGGTGTGTCCGTGTCTCCGGTCTTCCGTGCCCGACTCTCCAGGTCTGGGTCTCCGGTCTCTCCGTGCCTGACCCTCCGTGCCTGACTCTCCGGTCTCTCCGTGCCTGTCTCTCCGTGCCTGACTCTCCTGTCTCTCCGTGCCTGTCTCTCCGTGCCTGACTCTCCTGTCTCTCCGTGCCTGTCTCTCCGTGCCTGACTCTCCTGTCTCTCCGTGCCGTGCTCTCCGTGCCGTGCTCGACTCTCCGTGCCCGACTCTCCGTGCCCGACTCTCCGTGCTCCCCGTGCCCGACTCTCTGTGCTCCCCGTGCTTAACTCTCCATGCTCCCCGTGCCCGACTCTCCGTGCTCCCCGTGCCCGACTCTCCGTGCTCCCCGTGCCCGACTCTCCGTGCTCCCCGTGCCCGACTCTCTGTGCTCTCTGTGCTCTCCGTGCTCTCTGTGCCCGACTCTCCGTGCTCCCCGTGCCCGACTCTCCGTGCTCCCCGTGCCCGACTCTCCGTGCTCCCCGTGCCCGACTCTCCGTGCTCCCCGTGCCCGACTCTCCGTGCTCCCCGTGCCCGACTCTCCGTGCTCCCCGTGCCCGACTCTCCGTGCTCGACTCTCCGGTCTCTGGGTCTCTCCGTCTCTGGGTCTCTCTGGGTCTCTCCGTGCCCGTGTCTCCGGTCTCTCCGTGCCCGTGTCTCCGGTGTGTCCGTGTCTCCGGTCTTCCGTGCCCGACTCTCCAGGTCTGGGTCTGTCTGTCTGGGTCTCTCTGTCTGTCTGGGTCTCTCTGTCTGTCTCTCCGGTCTGTGTCTGTCTCGCCGGGTCTGTGTCTGTCTCGCCGGGTCTGTGTCCGTCTCTTCAGTCTGTATCTCTCGGTCTGTGTCCGTCTCTTCAGTCTGTCTCTCTGTGTCCGTCTCTTCAGTCTGTCTCTCTGTGTCCGTCTCTTCAGTCTGTCTCTCTGTGTCCGTCTCTTCAGTCTGTCTCTCTGTGTCCGTCTCTTCAGTCTGTCTCTCTGTGTCCGTCTCTTCAGTCTGTCTCTCTGTGTCCGTCTCTTCAGTCTGTCTCTCTGTGTCCGTCTCTTCAGTCTGTCTCTCTCTGTCCGTCCCTTCAGTCTGTCTCTCTGTCCGTCTCTTCAGTCTGTCTCTCTGTGTCCGTCTCTTCAGTCTGTCTCTCTGTGTCCGTCTCTTCAGTCTGTCTCTCTGTGTCCGTCTCTTCAGTCTGTCTCTCTGTGTCCGTCTCTTCAGTCTGTCTCTCTGTGTCCGTCTCTTCAGTCTGTCTCTCTGTGTCCGTCTCTTCAGTCTGTCTCTCTCTGTCCGTCCCTTCAGTCTGTCTCTCTGTCCGTCTCTTCAGTCTGTCTCTCTGTGTCCGTCTCTTCAGTCTGTCTCTCTGTGTCCGTCTCTTCAGTCTGTCTCTCTGTGTCCGTCTCTTCAGTCGGTCTCTCTGTGTCCGTCTCTTCGGTCTCTCTGTGTCCGTCTCTTCGGTCTCTCTGTGTCCGTCTCTTTAGTATGCCCGTCGCTTCCGCCTCTCTGTCCGTCGCTTCCGCCTCTCTGTCCGTCGCTTCCGCCTCTCTGTCCGTCGCTTCCGCCTCTCTGTCCGTCGCTTCCGCCTCTCTGTCCGTCGCTTCCGCCTCTCTGTCCGTCGCTTCCGCCCGTCGCTCCGCCCATCCCTCAGTCTCTACGTCCGTCTTGTTCCCTCGCTCTCCGTCTTGTTCCCTCACTCTCCGTCTTGATCCCTCGCTCTCCGTCTTGTTCTCTCGCTCTCCGTCTTGTTTCCTCGCTCTCCGTCTTGTTCCCTCGCTCTCCGTCTTGTTCCCTCGCTCTCCGTCTTGTTCCCTCGCTCTCCGTCTTGTTCCCTCGCTCTCCGTCTTGTTCCCTCGCTCTCCGTCTTGTTCTCTCGCTCTCCGTCTTGTTCTCTCGCTCTCTGTCTTGTTCTCTCGCTCTCTGTCTTGTTCTCTCGCTCTCTGTCTTGTTCTCTCGCTCTCGCGTGAGTCATACACAAACCCATTATTAATGCTCAAACACTCTCTCTCTCTATCTCTGGCTCTCAGCGATGTCCAGCCTTGTTTCTGTTTCCTCACTCCAGAAGGAAAATTGCATATTATTTACTCAGCCCCCTGTCAACATGCCAGTGCAGTGCACACACACACACACACATACATACATACATACATACATACAGCCCCCAGCGTTTGGTGTTTTTCTCTCCCTCTCAGAGAGTGTCAGCCCTGTGACAATTGGCCCTGACGTGTCATTAAAAAATATCACAGGTTCCAGGGGAGCAATTTCCACTGCACTCTTTTTCCAAATGGCAGGAGAGAGGGACGTGGGGAGGTGTGGAGGGAGGGAGAGAGGAAAGGTGAAAATTAGCTTGTGGTGAGCAGAGCGTATCAACTCAAATGCTGGGGTCAGTTTCTCTTGTGGAAAGAACCTCTCTCTCATCCTTCCCGCCCTCTCATCCCCTCTCCTTTACTCCCTAACCTCTCCTCCCCTTCACTCCTTTCCCCTCCCCTCCTTCACCCTTCACCCCTCCCCTCCTTCACTCCTCTCCCCTCCTTCACTCCTCTCCCCTCCTTCACTCCTCTCCCCACCTTCACTCCTCTCCCCACCTTCACTCCTCTCCCCTCCTTCACTCCTCTCCCCTCCTTCACTCCTCTCCCCTCCTCTCTCTAGTGGCAGTAGTTTTAGTGTGTCTATCTGTCACACATGGCCCAGAGATTTGAGACTGGCCCTGAGCTCCATCACAGCTCCACTCCTATAATGTCATGGCACACAGCAGAGAGAGCATCACTGAAAATCTGATTCCTACTGAGCACAGGGACACTGGGGCCCCTCTCCTCTCACTGTCTCGCTTTCCTTCTCCCTCTCGCTCTCTAAATGTCACCTTTGGGAAGGTGTTATTGTGAGTAAACAAAACCAGAGACCAAAGTCTAAAGCTGTGATCCAAAAGGAATCAGCCGCAAATAGGAATGAGCAGCAACTCACCATTGGGTCCTGACCCTCCATTTGAGAAACCACTGACTGCTATAAGGTATTAGTTTTTATCTCTGACTTAGCAACAAGGAGACAGAGAAAAGGGAGGAAAGGAGGAACAGGAGTGGACGGCAGGTGAAGTGTCTGTGTCCGTTTCACTTTCCCCTCGTTCCCTTGCCATGCTCTGATTCGCTGTTCTCTCCTGTCCAATAGGCTGTGAGATTAATGCTGACCCGAGCGGAAGTGAACTGGTCAAAGCCTTTGACGGACTTTGATCCTCAGAAGAGCAGAGGTCCTTGTGTGTGTGAAACCGCCCCAAACACACACCAAACCATTTACCCCCCCCCCACAGAATGTCCTAGTTCCAATATTGTGCTGATCACATCCCCAAATCTGCCTTTCTACACCAGAATCACTCATATTTTTGACAAGAGCTCAGAAAAGGTCACAATAAGTTGAAAGCTGTGTAGAGACAGAAACACTCCCCGGAAAGTCATCATCCTCTAGGACATTTGAAGTCCCTTTTAGCTATATTTATAACCACACTACCTCCTCTAGACACATTAAAAACGCTGCTACAGGACTGCTTACAGTCCTCTTCTCTCTCTACCTGTACCTAAATTCTCTGCCCTGCACCTGAAAAATGAGGCATCTGTAAAATGAGGGGGACTCGTACTTAAGCTTTTACATAAAAGAAATGTGGGTACTGACCATGTTCAATGATGACAATATCCGCGAGAGGGAATCGGCTTGCTTTCGGTAGGTTCGATTTACAGCCAATACCTCTGATACAGTCTGAACATTCTTAGTGAACCCACTCTATAGGCTACATCCCTTTATCTGCAGTTGATTGAATTGGGGTTTCGGTCCGTCTTGAAAGGCAATGAAAACGCTATCAGATGATGTCATATCCTTGAGATATGCATTGTCCACTTAGTCTGGGTACCAGTCTTCTTAGCTCACATTCCACTCCTTCCCTCTCCTGTTACTTGCCAAAACTCCTCACCACACAAGGAGTGGAATGTTAGCTAAGAAGACTAGCTCAACAGAGACGGCAACCAGGCTCGTGTCCACTAGATCACACTCAGTGTTAGGGAGTGGTGAACAACATGTCATTTAACTAGTAATTCAATGACATTTTGCAGTAGCTTGGAGGTAGTTGAACTCAATTCATATCTTGGTAGTGTTTTCAGTAGTGCATCACTTTTCTTTGGCATGTAGTGGTGTACTACTTTTGAACTGTTTTATTCAGTTCCTTTCTGTTTCCGCATCAGACCTGCCTATAAAGCTCACTTGAAACACCATTTATGTGTTTAACGAGAAACATTACATTTAAGTTAACATATGACTACAGAGCCATCTGTTTTTGCAACTTGTAGTCTATAACAATTTAAGATTTAGATATGACATTTTCTCACCAAGTAGTTTGGACGTAGTGAACTTCTTTTTCAAGGTAACTTTACTTAAGTACAATAAATACTGGATTTCTTAAGGGTAACTTTAGCGTAGCTTAACGTCTTCCAGTATAAAGTATTTGGTATCTTGGTCAACTATATTTTCAGAGTAGCTTCCCCGACACTGGTCACACTTCGACAAATAAGTTGATACGTCTCAGGGTCAATACATCACATCGACTAACCAACCTCCATGAATGTGGAAGAAGAGGACATGGATCAGAGAGGAGCTCACTGCAGGATACAAACCTTTATGGATCCAACACTAACTCTGCGACCCAAAGTGATGATACTGTAAACAGATGATGATGTTGTCAGAACAGCATTAAGTCCCGATTAACCAGGTTCGATCACAGTGGGGCTATATGCCACTCCCACAACAAACCAGGCCATACAGTACACTACAGTCGAGTACCCATAAACGCTGAATGAACATGTTGAAAATGGACCAGTACAAATTCGACCACTGCTTTTACCTATTAGCGACAGAGGCCACATTGACCCTCAACACGGGGCCCCTCAGAGGTGCGTGCTTAGTACCTTCCTGTACTCACTGGTCACACACAACTGCTTGGCTGTGAACGACTCCAACACCATCATTAAGTTTGCTGATGACACAACGGTGGTAGGCCTGATCACAGACGATGATGATACAGTCTATAGGGAGGAGGTCAGAGACCTGGCAGTGTGGTGCCAGGACAACAACCTCTCCCTCAACGATGAGACAGCCTATAGGGAGGAGGTCAGAGACCTGGCAGTGTGGTGCCAGGACAACAACCTCTCCCTCAACGATGAGACAGCCTATAGGGAGGAGGTCAGAGACCTGCCAGTGTGGTGCCAGGACAACAACCTCTCCCTCAACAATGAGACAGCCTATAGGGAGGAGGTCAGAGACCTGGCAGTGTGGTGCCAGGACAACAACCTCTCCCTCAACAATGAGACAGCCTATAGGGAGGAGGTCAGAGACCTGGCAGTGTGGTGCCAGGACAACAACCTCTCCCTCAACGATGAGACAGCCTATAGGGAGGAGGTCAGAGACCTGGCAGTGTGGTGCCAGGACAACAACCTCTCCCTCAACGTCAGCAAGACAAAGGAACTGATTGTGGACTACAGGAAATGGAGCTCTGAGCACCCGCCCGTCCGTCCACATCGACGGGGCTGTAGTGGACTGGATCGAGAGCTTCAAGTTCCTCGGTGTCCACACACACACCAACACAGTTGTGAAGAGGGCACGACAACGCCTCTTCCCCCTCAGGAGACTGAAAAGACTTGGCATGGGCCCTCAAAACGTTCTACAGCTGCACCACTGAGAGCATCTTTACTGGCTGCATTTTCGCTTGGTATGGCAACCGATTGGCACCCGACCGCAAGGCGCTACAGATGGTAGTGCGGACAGCCCAGTACATAACTGGGGCCGAGCTCCCTGCCATCCAGAACCTCTATATCAGGCGGTGTCAGACAAAAGCCAAGAAAAAAAAGACCCCAGCCACAGACCACATATCATCAACTAGATTCAGCCGCGGATAGACTGCAAATTGACCACAAATAGCCACGACAGATAAAACAATAATTTCAAACCTTGCTTATATTTGTATACGATCACAAATCTCTCTCTTATGTGTGGGAATACTTTGTAACAGATTTCCAAATTAAAATCACATTTGCTGGTGTTTTTACAGTCTTATGTCCTCGCCTGGGGTAGAATACGTCATGATAAGCTGTAGACCACACTATCTTCCGAGAGAGTTCACATCTATATTATTCGTAGCCATCTATTTACCACCACAAACCGACGCTGGCAGTAAGAACGCCACACACACAACCGTTCACCATCTTCACTTCCGCTGCTGCTACTCTGTTTATTATCTATCCGGATTTCCTAGTTACTTTCACTCCTACCTACAAGTAAATAATACCTCAATTACCTCAACTACCTCGCACCCCGGCACATTGACCTGGTACATGTACTCCTTGCACATAGCCTCGCTATCAGTATTTATTGTGTTACTATTTTATATTTGTATTTACTTTGTAACTCTGCATATTGGGAAAGGTCTCGTAAGTAAGCATTCCGCGCTAACGTCTACACCCCGTTGTGTTCGGTGCATGTGAGAAACACAATTTGATTTGAACCACTCCCTCCTACCTCTCTACCCTCCCTGCCTTACCTGTACTCTGGAGGTGGGGTCTCGTTTGATCCAATTGATTGCAGTCTCGTAGACCAGTTCCTCAGTCTTGGTATTGAGGCTGTCATTAGACAGGTAGGCCACCAGGTCCTCCTTAGACACATTCAGAATCTCCTCCTGACCTGCCGCCTACAGCACAAAAGATTGAAACTTGATTGGGATAAATAAATATTCTTGTTTTTTTTGAATATCTTATGAATTCATTCATGTATTTATCCACCCATCCATCCATCGATTTGTTCATTCAGTAAATCCACCTACCTCAGGGAAGTTCTGGAGTGCAAAGGCTTTGGCCATGTTGTGGAGCTCTGTACATCGCATAGCCTCAGCCATGCCCAGCACACCTAGACAGTTCCCTGCTGTTAGCTGTTTCTCTGCAGAGAGAGAAAGGAGAGAGAGAGAGAAAGGAGAGAGAGGAGAGAGGAGAGAGAGAGAGAGAGAGAGAGAGAGAGAGAAAGAAAGAAAGAAAGGAGAGAGAGAGAGAGAGAGAGAGAGAAAGGAGAGAGAAAGGAGAGAGAGAGAAAGGAGAGAGAGAGAGAGAGAGAGAGAGAGAGAGAGAAAGGAGAGAGAGAGAGAGAGAAAGGAGAGAGAGAGAGAGAAAAAGGAGAGAGAGAGAGAGAGAGAGAGAGAGAGAGAGGAAAGGCGAGAGAAAGAGGGGGAGAGGGTGAGAGGGAGAGACAGAGGGGGGAAAAAGGGGAGAGATGGAGAGATTGTCATTCACACATCCATTAAAAAGTCAGGATGGGGGAAGGGAGAGAGAAAGAGGGGAGAGCTTTGGTCTATCTGTGTGTATATCTGGGGCTAGGGAGAGAGTGTAATAACTCAAACAGCTCAAGGGACAAACAACAAGGGGAATCGATCGCTAGGTGCCCACTGAGCAGGGCCAGGAGACTGGGAAGGCATAGCAGGGATTAGTACTGCAGGTACAGACGTTTCACACACAGCCCTGGGCTGGGGCTCACTGTGTGAGGCCTGATCAAATGAGACACATTGGTACTGACCACCACCAGATCTCCCATCTATAAGCACAGAGCTGTGTGTGTGTGTGTTGGTGTGTGTGTGTGTGTTGGTGTGTGTGTGTGTGTTGTGTGTGTGTGTGTGTTGGTGTGTGTGTTGGTGTGTGTGTTGGTGTGTGGTGTGTGTGTTGGTGTGTTGGTGTTGGTGTTGGTGTGTGTGTGTGTGTGTGTGTGTGTGTGTGTGTGTGTGTGTGTGTGTGTGTGTGTGTGTGTGTGAGAGAGAGAGAGAGAGAGAGAGAGAGAGAGAGAGAGAACCAGCTGCCTATACAAATATCACCAGGAAAGCTCATGGAGAATCTCACCACTACAAGACCAACATATTATAATAAAACAGGGTTGATGTGACAAAGTGTCTGTTAAAGTCAACTCAGTGTGTTGACGCTGAATAGAAAAACAAAGCCTTCTGAAACTAATACAACTGTAGTCTGTTAATGTGGTGTTTGATTGAGCAGATGTGCTTTTACTGTTTCTGAGAGAGAGAGAGAAGTCTGAGGGGGCGTGAGAATGTGTAATAATAACTAGAGCTAGACCAATCAATACCTTTACAGAGCTGTCTCTATATCTAATCAATATTAAACAAGGTTCAAATGTGTTTGGTATCCTTATTTGGTCTGATCTTAATTGACTCCACAGGTACCATTCATTCAGGTTCATTTGTGTGGGTGTGAGGAGTCTGTGCAGTATCAATCTGTTATTATATGACGTGAGTGTCTGTGTTGCCATGGTGTGCAATATCTCAAACTCAGTGCAGCAGATTGCAGACATAGTGAATAAAGAGTTTTATTCCAGGCTCTGGAAGGTTCCATAGCCGCCGGTTGTAAATCCTCCCACGTTTTATTTCTTGTGACTTGAAGTTGTTCTAACATGATGGACAAAATAACATGTTAAATCAGTTGGTGTTAAGGTGTGTTTTTGTCACACTAAAAAAATCTGATGAACTCAATGCACCATGGCCAAAGTTAATTTAATCGGCATCTCTTCAGTACATTTGTTGCGAACTTCAATATCCCTGACATGATATCAATGTCTTTGTTCCAAGGTTATACACTGTACCAGTATTATGTCTCTATTCTAACATGCTCAAATGTCATGAATCATGTTCAGGCTGAAGTCTCTGACTACACTACAAATGGTTTCCCTGTTTTTCCACAAGTCCATATCGTTGGACTGGGGCCCACAGTGTGAGGCCTAATCAAATGAGACATTGGTACTGAACACCACCAGAACTCCCATCTATAAACACAGAGCACTCTTTGTGTGTGTGTGTGGGTATACATTGCCTTCAGAAAGTATTCATACCCCTTGACTTGTTCCACATTTTGTTGCATTACAGCCTGAATTCAAAATGGATTAAATAATTATTTTTTCCTCACTCATCTACTACACACAATAAATACCCCATAATGACAAAATGGGGTATTGACAACTATTTTCAGGTCGAGCCATAGATTTTCAAGTAGATTTAAGTCAAAACTGTAACATGGTCACTCATGAACATTCTTCTTGGTAAGCAACAGAGTAGATTTGGTCTGGTGTTTTAGCTTATTGTCCTGCTGAAAGGTAAATTCATCTCCCAGTGTCTGGTGGAAAGCAGACAACCAGGTTTTCCTCTGGGATTTTGCCTGTGCTTAGCTCCATTCCGTTTCTTTTTTATCCCGAGAAACTCCCCAGTCCTTAACAATGACAAGCATACACATAACATGATGCAGCCACCACTATGCTTGAAAATATGGTGAGTGGTACTCAGTCATGTGTTGTACTGGATTTACCCCTCACATAACACCTTGTATTCAGGACAAAAAATGTTTGCCAAATGTTTTGCAGTATTACTTTAGAGCCTTGCTGAAAAACAGGATGCATGTTTTGGAATATTTGTATTCTATACAGGCTTCCTTCTTTTCACTTTGTCATTTAGTTTAGTATTGTGGAGTAACTACAATGTTATTGATCCATCCTCAGTTTTCTCCAATTACAGCCATTAAACTCTGTAACTGTTTTAAAGTCACCATTGGCTTCATGGTGAAATCTGAGGGGTTTCGTTCGTTTCGTTCATCTCTGGCAACTGAGTTAGGAAGGACGCCTGTATCTTTGTATTGACTGGGTGTATTGACACACCATCTAAAGTGTAATTCATAACTTCACCATGCTCAAAGAGTTATTCAAAGTCAGATGTTTTTATTTATACCCATCTACCAATAGGTGCCATTCTTTATGAGGCATTGGAAAGCCTCCCTGGTCTTCGTGGATGAATCTGTGTTTGAAATTCACTATTCGACCGAGGGACCTTACTGATAATTGTACAGAGATGAGGTAGTCATAGAAAATCATGCTAAACACTATTATTGCACACAGAGTGAGTCCATGCAACTTATTATGTGACTTGTTAAGCTAAGTTTTACTCCTGAACTTGTTTAGGCTTGCGTTAACAAAGGGGTTTAGTACTTATTGACTAAAGCCATTTCAGCTTTTCATTTGTAATTCATTTGGTAATTTTTTTATTTATTTAACCTCCACTGACATTATGGGGCTGGTGACAATTTTTTTATTTATTTAATCAATTTTAAATTCAGGATGTAACAACAAAATGAGGGAAAAGTCAAGGGGTATGAATGCTTTCTGAAGGCACTGCATGTATGGACGTGTTTAACTGGCCAAGTCCCCACAAGAATAGAAAACAAACAAACATTTGACCAACTGGGGACATTTTGTGAGAACACACAGAATTAGTGTTAGAATTACATTAAGGGTTAGGAGCTAGGGTTAGGTTTATGATTTGGTTTTTTGTCTTAGGGTTAGGTTGAGGGTTAAACATTTTTTGGGGGGCTTAAGGTTACGGTTAGGGTAAGAGTATGGGTTAGGGAAAATGGGATTTTGAATGGTACTAAATTGTGTGTCACCACAAGGTAAGGGGGTGTGTGTGTGTGTGTGTGCGCGCGTGCGTGTGCAAGCTGCCTATACAAATATCACCAGGAGAGCTCATGGAGAATCTCACCACTACAAGACCAACATATTATAATAAAACAGGGTTGATGTGACAAAGTGTCTGTTAAAGTCAACTCAGTGTGTTGACGCTGAATAGAAAAACAAAGCCTTCTGAAACTAATACAACTGTAGTCTGTTAATGTGGTGTTTGATTGAGCAGATGTGCTTTTACTGTTTCTGAGAGAGAGAGAGAAGTCTGAGGGGGCGTGAGAATGTGTAATAATAACTAGAGCTAGACCAATCAATACCTTTACAGAGCTGTCTCTATATCTAATCAATATCAAACGAGGCTCAAATATGTTTGGTATCCTTACTTGGTTTGATCTTAATTGATTCCACCATTCATTCAGGTTCATTTGTGTCAGGTCTTCAGATGGCGCCGGGACTGTAATATCTTATGTTTCACCGAGACGTGGCTGAACGACGACACGGATAATATAGAGCTGTCTGGCTTCTCCGTGCATCGGCAGGACAGAGCAGCTACGTCTGGTAAGAAGAGGGGCGGGGGTGTGTGTCTATTTGTCAATAACTGCTGGTGCGCGATGTCTAATATTAAAGAAGTCTCGAGGTATAACTGACCTGAGGTGACTCGCTCAATACGGAAGTCTGGGATGACGTGGATGCTACGCTACAGGACTGTTTTGCTAGCACAGACTGTAATATGTTACGGGATTCATCCAATGGCATTGAGGAGTATACCAACTCAGTCACCGGCTTCATCAATAAGTGCTTCGACGACGTCGTCCCCACAGTGAAGGTACGTACAGTTGAAGTCGTAAGTTTACACACACCTTAGCCAAATATATTTAAACTCAGTTTTTCACAATTCTTGACATTTAATCCAAGTAAAAATTCCCTGTATTAGGTCAGTTAGGATCACCACTTTATTTTAAGAATCTGAAAAGTCAGAATAATAGAGAGAGAATGATTTCAGCGTTTATTTCTTTCATCACATTCCCAGTGGGACAGAAGTTTACATACACTCAAGTATTATTTGGTAGCATTTCCGTTAAATTGTTTAACTTGGGTCAAACGTTTCGGGTATCCTTCCACAAGCTTCCCACAAGAATTTTGGCCCATTCCTCCTGACAAAGCTGGTCTAACTAAGTCAGGTTTGAAGGCCTCCATGATCACACACGCTTTTTCAGTTCTGTCCACAAATGTTCTATAGGATTGAGGTCAGGGCTTTGTGATGGCCACTCCAATACCTTGACTTTGTTGTCCTTAAGCCATTTTGCCACAATTTCGGAAGTATTGCTTGGGGTCATTGTCCATTTGGAAGACCCATTTGCTACCAAGCTTTAACTTCCTGACTGATGTCTTGAGATGTTGCTTCAATATATCCACATAGTTTTCCTTCTTCAAGATGCCATCTATTTTGTGAAGTGCACCAGTCCCTCCTGCAGCAAAGCACCCCCACAACATGATGCTGCCACCCCCGCGCTACATGGTTGGGATGGTGTTTGCAAGCCTCTCCCTTTTTCCTCCAAACATAATGATGGTCATTATGGCCAAACAGTTACATTTTTGTTTCATCACACCAGAGGACATTTCTCCAAAAAGTATGATCTTTGTCCCCATGTGCAAACTGTAGTCTGGCTTTTTATGGCGGTTCTGGAGCAGTGGTTTCTTCCTTGCTTAGTGGCCTTTCAGGTTATGTCGAAATAGGACTTGTTTTACTGTGGAAATAGATACTTTGTACAGGTTTCCTTCAGCATCTTCACAAGGTCCTTCGCTGTTGTTCTGGGATTGATTTGAACTTTTCGTACCAAAGTACGTTAATCTCTGGGAGACAGAACGTATCTCCTTCCTGACCGTTATGACGGCTGCGTGGTCCCATGGTGTTTCTACTTGTGTACTATTGTTTGTACAGATGAACGTGGTACCTTCAGGCATTTAGAAATTGCTCCCAAGGATGAACCAGACTTGTGGAGGTCTCCAATTTTTTTCAGAGGTCTTGGCTGATTTCTTTTGATTTTCCCATGATGTCAAGCAAAGAGACACTGAGTTTGAAGGTAGGCCCTGAAAAACATCCACAGGTACACCTCCAATTGACTCAATTGACTCATTGATGTCAATTAACCTATCAGAAGCTTCTAAAGCCATGATATTTTCTGGAATGTTCCAAGCTGTTTAACCTCTTGAGTGTAAGGGGCAGTATTTTGATGTTTGGATGAAAAACGTACCCAAATGAAACTGACTATTTCTCAGGCCCAGAATCTAGAATATGCATATCATTTTCCAAAACTGTCAAAATACTGTCTGTGAGTATAACAGAACTGATATTGCAGGCGCAAACCTGAGGAAAATCCACCAGGAAGTGCTGTTTTTCCTGAAACCTCTTCCATTGCATGCCTTCCCTCCATTTAAAGGGATATCAACCAGATTCCTTTCTCCATGGCTTCCACATGGTGTGAACAATCTTTAGACATAGTTTCAGGCTTTTATTCTGAAAAATGAGCGAGAAAGATCAGATTGCGTATTATTGATTATTTATTGTAAAAACAACCTGAGTATGGATTATAAAAAACGTTTGACATGTTTCTACAAACTTTACGGATACTATTTGGAATTTTCGTCTCCCCCGTCGTGACTGATCGAGCCTGTGGATTTCTGAACAAAACGCCCCAACCAAATGGAGGTATCTTGGATATAAAAATAATATTTTCATTTTACTGCTTTTCTGACTTTCGTGACCAATCTACTTTGCTGCTAGCTGTTTGTAATGTTTTGGCTGCTGAGAGAGATGTCCTAACATAAATGCTTGGATAGCTTTTGCTGTAAAGGTTTTTTGAAATCTGACACGCCAGGTGGATTAACAACAAGCTAAACTGTGTTTTGCTATATTGCACTTCTGATTTCATGAACATTTTATATTTTTAGTAATTTAATTTGAATTTGGCGCTCTGCAATTCAGCGGATGTTGATGAAAATGATCCCGCTAAAGGCATGGGTGCGCCAAGAAGTTAAAGTCACAGTCAACTTAGTGTATGTAAACTTCTGACCCACTGGAAATGTGATACAGTGAATTACAAGGGAAATAATCTGTCTATAAACAATTGTTGAAAATATTACTTGTTTCATGCACAAAGTAGATGTCCTAACCGACTTGCCAAAACTATAGTTTATTAACCAGTGTGTGGAGTGGTTGAAAAACGAGTTTTAATGACTCCAACCTAAGTGTATGTAAAGTTCTGAGCTAAAGGCTCCTGCCGCTTTCAAGGAGCGGGACAATCTGACGCTTATAAGAAATCCCGCTATGCCCTCAGTTGAACCATCAAACAGGCAAAGCATCAATAAAGGACAAAGATTGAATCCTACTACACCGGCTCTGACGCTCGTCGGATGTGTCAGGGCTGGGAAACTATTGAGTTTGAGTTTATTTTACAAGGACACTGTACATTAATCAACATTTCAGTGAAAGTGCCGACGCGAGCCTAACAGACGAGCTTAATGCATTTTATGTTCTCTTTGAGGCAAGCAACACTGAAGCATGCATGAGAGCACCAGCTGTTCCGGACGACTGTATGATCGCGTTCTCCATAGCCGATGTGAGGAATACCTTTAAACAGGTCAACATTCCCAAAGCCGAGGGGCCAGACGGATTACCAGGACGTGTACTCAGAGCATGCGTGGACCAACTGGCAAGTGTCTTCACTGACATTTTCAACCTCTCCCTGGCCGAGTCTGTAATACCTACATGTTTCAAACAGACCACCATAGTTCCTGTGCCCAAGAAAGCGAAGGTAACCTGCCTAAATGATTACCGCCCCATAGCACTCACGTCGGTATCCACGAAGTGCTTTGAAAGGCTGGTCATGGCTCACATCAACACCATCATGACATAAACCCTAGACCCACTCCAATTCGCATACTGCCCCAACTGATACACAGATGACGCAAAGATTTTTTGGGCGGTATTTTTCTTAAAACTGCATCGTCGGTTAAGGGCTTGTAAGTAAGCATTTCACTGTAAGGTCTACACCTGTGGTATTCGGCGCATGTGACAAATAACATTTGATTTTGTTTAATCTCAATAGCACTCCACACTGCCCTTTCCCACCTGGACAAGAGGAACCTGTATGTGTTCATTGTTTAAAGCTCAGCATTCAACACCATAGTGCCCACAAAGCTCATCACTAAGCTACGGACCCTGGGACTAAACACCTCCCTCTGAAACTGGATCATGGACTTCCTGATGGGCTGCCCCCAAGGGGTAAGTGTAAGCAACAACACATCTGCCATGCTGATCCTCAACACTGGGGCCCCTCAGGGTTGCGTGCTTAGTCCCCTCCTGTACTCCCTGTTCACCCACAACTACAGTACGTGACCAAGCATGACTCCAACACCATCATTAAGTTAGCTGATAACACAACAGTGGTCCAGTAAGCCTGATCACCGACAACGATGAGGCAGCCTATAGTGAGGAGATCAGAGACCTGGCTGTATGATGCCAGGAAAACAACCTCTCTCTCAATGTGAGCAAGACAAAGGAGGTGGAGGGCTGAACAGGCCCCCATCTAACATCGATGGGGCTGAAGTGGAGCTGGTCGAGAGAATCAAGTCCCTTGGTGTCCACATCACCAACAAACTATCATGGTCCAAACACACCAGGACAGTTGTGAAGAGGGCACGACAACACCTTTTCCGCGACAGGAGACTGAAAAGATTTGGCATGGGTCCCCATATGCTCAAAAAGTTCTACAGCTGCACCATCGAGAGCATCCTGACCAGTTTCATCTCTGCCTGGTATGGCAACTGCTCGGCATCTGACCGTAAGGTGCTACAGAGGGTAGTGCGTATGGCCCACTACATCACTCTGGGGCCAAGCTTCCTGACATCCAGGACTTACATATAGGCGGTGTCAGAGGAAGGCCCAAAAAATTGTCAAAGACTCCAGTCACCCAAGTCATAGACTGTTCTCTCTGCTACCGCATGGCAAGGCGGTACCGGATCACCAAGTCTAGAACCAAAAGGCTTCATAACAACTTATACCCCCAAGACAAAAGACTGCTGAACAACACTGCTAATATTCACTGTTTATTAACTATGCATAGTCACCTTACAAATGATCTTGAATAACCTGTACCCTCGCACATTGACTCTGCACCGGTACCCCCTGTATACAGTATAGCTTCGTTATTGTTATGTAAATGTACTGTGTTACTTTTTTATTGATTCGATTTTTTTACTTTAGTTTATTTAGTAAATATTTTTTAAAACTATTTCTTGAACTGCATTGTTGGATAAGGGCTTGTAAGTAAGCATTTCACAGTAAGGTCTACACCTGTTGTATTCGGCGCATGTGACAAAAATATATATTTTAAGAGAGTCTGTGCAGTATCAATCTGTTATTACATGGCATGTGTGTGTGCGTGTTACATGGTGTGCAATATCTCAAACTCAGTGGAGCAGATTGCAGACATAGTGAATAAAGAGTTTTATTCCAGGCTCTGGAAGGTTCCATAGCCGCCGGTTGTAAATCCTCCCACGTTTTATTTCTTGTGACTTGAAGTTGTTCTAACATGATGGACAAAATAACATGTTAAATCAGTTGGTGTTAAGGTGTGTTTTTGTCACACTAAAAAAATCTGATGAACTCAATGCACCATGGCCAAAGTTAATTTAATCGGCATCTCTTCAGTACATTTGTTGCGAACTTCAATATCCCTGACATGATATCAATGTCTTTGTTCCAAGGTTATACACTGTACCAGTATTATGTCTCTATTCTAACATGCTCAAATGTCATGAATCATGTTCAGGCTGAAGTCTCTGACTACACTACAAATGGTTTCCCTGTTTTTCCACAAGTCCATATCGTCGGACGAAACGTGAAAAACAAATCGATATTTTTTTTCACTGTCTTCCCCCTCCCTTTTACTACTCTGACCTTTTTCATCCAATTGCCAGACATCCTATCCTTGTCTTAGAGCTCTCTCCACATCTACCCAACCATCTCTATTAAATGGTAGGTATAATCTGACATTTACCGTCTCCCAGTCCCTTGACCTCCTAAACCCATGAGTACGCATTTGCTCCTCGGTTGACCCCTGGGCTTTCCCCGCCATCCATCCAAACACCGATCCCCCAACCTCCTTTTCCAAGACCCATACCCCCCCCCCCCCCCTTGTGTAGGTATCGATCGGTCTGAGTATCTGTGGGTTCTATCACAGCTTATGCTGGAGGATTTGACATATTACTGACAATTGTTCCCTGACCTTTTGTCCTGGCGCCTCCCAACTCCTCAGGGCCGAGAGGAGAGAAAGAGCGACAGACCTAGAGACAGACCGAGAGGCAAACCGAGATAAGGAGCAAAATGATGTCTCTCTCTTTTACTTCGGGGGGGGGGGGGGGGGGACTTACGCCAAATTTGGACACCTGTCAGAAAGGGTGCGAGGGACTATGTGCCAAAGACAGAAACTTAGGCTTAGTGTGAAGAGACACCTATTTACCCACATCCCCCCACACTCCACACCCTACAGTTGAAGTCAGAAGTTTACATACACTTAGGATGGAGGCATTAAAACTTGTTTTTCAACCACTCCACAAATGTCTTATTAAACTATAGTTTTGGCAAGTCGGTTACTTGGCAAGTCGGTTTCTTTGTGCATGACAAGTCATTTTTCCAACAATTGGGTGCTTTGTTGGAGGAATGACTGGTGCACTTCACAAAATAGATGGCATCATGGATGGAGGATGGATGGAACATTATGTGGATATATTGAGGCAACATCTCAAGACATCAGTCAGGAAGTTAAAGCTTAGTCACAAATGGGTCTTCCAAATGGACAATGACCCCAAGCATACTTCCAAAGTTGTGGCAAAATGGCTTAAGGACAACAAAGTCAAAGTATTAGAGTGGCCATCACAAAGCCCTGACCTCAATCCCATTGAAAATTTGTGGGCAGACCTGAAAAGTGTGTGCGAGCAAGGAGGCCTTCAAACCTGACTCAGTTAGACCAGCTCAGTCAGGAGGAATGGGTCAAAATTCTTACGTTTGACCCAAGTTAAACAATCTAAAGGCAATGCTACCAAATACTAATTGAGTGTATGTAAACTTCTGACATAAATAAAAGCTGAAATAAATCATTCTCTACTATTTTTCTGACATTTCACATTCTTAAAATCAAGAGGATTAAATGTCAGGTATTGTGAAAAACTGAGTTTAAATGTATTTGGCTAAGGTAAACTTCCAACTTCAACTGTATGTCATAGGTACATACCTAGGAAGGACACACCGACTTTGCAGAAGGTGTTGAACTGGAACTTGTTGGCGGCCTCTAGCAGTGTCTTGGCGTTAGCTGAGTCGATGACCAGAGAGCCCGTGTAGACAAACTCCAGCAGCAGCTCCAACACGTCAGCTCCAATGTTGCTCATCTGCAGCTCTAGCTTCTCCCCGCTCCTCGTCTCCCCTGACGACCTGACCAACCAACCACGGTAGACGGGAGTTAGACACCGAAGAGACGCACACACACACACAACTAGGACAAGAGCTACACACAGATACACACACTCACATACACTCGCACACACACAACCTGGGTCTTTACAAAACAAGGGAAAAATAGCACAATCAATACAATCAAATACAAAAGAAAAAGAAAGGTAGAGAATTTTATTTTTGGAGTCTATTGTTTTTACGGTAAGCGACTAAGGTTTGTAACAGCACACAGTTATGGTAGTTTGTGCTCCATCTGAAACAAAACAGTTCTCTCAAAACAAGGATTAGGAAAGCACAAGTAATGTGTTTGTCTTCATCATGGCAAATTAATATCCAAAAAGGCATGCTTTGACATGTGTTGTCATGTATGCATAGATATTCAAGAAGATGCATACATGCTAATGGCAGACAGATGACAGAGGGATGGGAGGGGGTGATAAAAACCACACATGCACTGACAGATTGGAAAACCACTAGGTATGTTACTGTAGCTGTCTGATGCTTCAATGTTATTGTAATGGAAGACCTTAAGCTATGTTAGCTGTGGTATGTCTGAATGCTTGCATCCTGATGCGTCCAATACTACAATCTTGAAGCCCAAGAATCTGGCAGATCATTTGATTTGTTTTTGTGCTTTTTTTCCTGTGTTTTTTTAATGCAACTTTGAGATTCTGTTTTGTCATGAAAAGCGCTACATAAAATACATATATTATTATTGTTATTACAATACTGTATGACTATCCTGTGTGCTGTATATCAATGCTACAAATCAGATTCATATAGCCATATACTGTGGTGCTGGGTTGGCTATCTCTAGCTAATGTAGTCCTCCCGGGCCTCATGGTTGCGTTAGAGTCCGGCCTGCATTGTGACATCATCAGGATCAGTAATTAGTTGATGTGTTCTAACTCTATGCCTTAATGTCCCATGTGACACAACATAATCTAGTCAAGGGCAAAATAAACAGAATCAATGCACCAGAATGCAGTGTGAGATACTGTGTCCTTCCCCCGAGGGCTGTGGACATAAACAATATGAAAACTACCAACGATTGAGATGGATGGGGTGTATTCTCCTTCTGTTGCTCATATCGACTGGCTACACTGCATAATGCTCAGTGTCTGTCTGTTTCAAGTGGTAATGTCTCTTACTGGGTTGGTGTGAGAGTCAATAAAATAGCTTTATCAGAGCATACAGTCAGACACAGTTTTGATGCAGGATGCAGACAGACGGACACAGACATATGGACAGGATGGTTAGAGTGAAGAGGAAGGAGTGGGAGAGAGAGTGAGAGAAAGGGGGGGGGGATGAGAGGAAGAGGGTTGGTTCATCCACAGGGACCAGCAGCCATCCTTCAGAAGGGGGGGAGTTGGGAGGGATTAGGTGGGGTTGGGGGTGGGGTCCATGACTGTTCCTGGGTCTTTTAAATAAGAGATCCCCCCCCCCCCCCCCCCTGCTCCCCATCACACCTAAACCCAAAGCCCAAAGCCTCTGCCCCCAGCTCGCTGCCACATTCACCAGTAGCCTGTATGCCTGTATATGAACGTAGTTGACATTAGTAGTCATTGAGCCATCTTAGGAGGTGAGAGAAGGGGAGGAGAAGGACGACGCAAAAATAAATAAGACAATGGGGATCTGTCTCTGCATAGATGGACATGGGAGGCTGGAAAGACCAAGACAGTTATTATTTTCCTCCTGCAAAGCAAAAAGCCATAGTGTTGTTATGTTATAGCCTTCCCGCCCTATGCTGTGGCGGTACTAAAGCTAGATAAAAGGGGGGAGGAGGGGGAGGTTGGGGGTGTAGTCCAGGGTTAAGCGATGGTGGGGAAGGGAGGAAGAAGAAGAAAAAGGAAAAATATATATATATATATATAAAACAAGAGCATGCTCATCAACCAGGTCAATTAGTGCAATGGGAATCGGCTCGAGTGGCAATTTGTTTTGCCTGAGTGTTTTTGTTATGGAAATGGTCTTTCCGCCTCTTCTCACAGAGGTGGCTGTTTATACTGCTGCATCTGATTGCAGACTTGTTTTTTTTTTGTAAAAGAGGGATAGAAAGGGAGAGAGCAAGGGAGAGTAAAACAAGAGGGAGAAATTGAGAGAGGAATCTGTTTACGAAAAACGCACCACTCTTTTCCGAAAGAAAGAGTATTTCATTCAGCGTAGACTGTCAGAAAGGGGGAGCAGAAAGAGAGGGGATGTGTCATATATGGGACTCTAATGTGTCCTTGTGTAAAATGACTATCTTATAGGGACCACATTCACCATGTTTTCTCACATTTCAGCTGGGGAAATGCCCTGATTCCCGCAGACATTTTACTCTGTGTGCTCAAAGGAATCCAAGCTCATCCAAAATATACACTTTTGTGGGAGAATACTAAATGTTACTTGTTTTATTATTCTGTCACCAGCAAAAAATGAATCAAACATGGATTTAACATAGCGTGCCTGCCCGTTTGACGATGTAATTAGAGTTTAGTTTGTGTTGGTTTGTTTGTATTGGAGGCTTTTTGAGGCTACATTCATGACAATGGGTGAGGTGGGTTAGCTATTGTGTCTCTCTATTGAGGCACGTCCAGGTGTGCAGAATGACAGTAGTGGGTCCATGGCTGCATCTCAATAGTCATAAAGTGGCTTCCTCTCCAAGCAAATACCTGGGCATCCACTACATTGCTTTCCCCTGTCCAACAATGTGTTTTCAGATGATTGCAGATGAAGGAAATGAGATGAGAAGAGGAGGCCACTCCTGAAGTTTAACGAGTACAGTAACAACCCTGAGCCGCACGAGGCCCAACACGTACACTTGTATCATGAGCGTGTTTTGAGCAGCCGCAGAGTGGCACAGCTAATAGTTAGGTTAGTTAACCCATGACATTGTGGGCATTGCGGTTCAGAATCATATCCTGAGCTGGACAGGTTACTCTAAATGTAATCCATTATAGTTACTAATTACCTGTCCAAAATTGTAATAACTTTTGGATTACCCAAACTCAGTAACATAACATTACTTTCTTACTTTTGGATTACTTTCCCCTTAATTAAGAGGCATTAGAAGAAGACAAAAAGGATCCATCTTCATAGTGGTCTCTGACTTGTGGTCAGTCTCACTCAGGTGGAACAAACTCACACATGCACCTTTTTTAATGCTGGACTTAAATGTCATTGAGAAAACAGAAAGGTGTCAATGTATTTTTTTTGCCATCATCCTTTCTGAATTTAAATGTAATCCAAGAAGTAATCATCTAGATTTTTTAACTGGTAACATAACTGATTATAGTTAGTGTTTCTACAACCCAAACCTGTGGACACACTGCTGTTTTTTGTCTTAAGCGCGAAGCATTGAGTGGAGTAAACCGTGCTATAGAAGAGAATAAAATTGGACAAAAGAAAAGGATTAGGATTTTGGACTATTATTATTATGGCTAGGGCTTCCAGTAGAGACAGAGGATGAGGAGGACAGAAGTCTTGTTCAGATTTGTCGACACTCATCAGAGGATCTTTCAGAGCAGAGTCTAGGTTTGTTTATGCTATCCACTGCTGTGACCATATATATGGCTTACAGTACAGCTGGTTGAAATGACGTCATTCGGGCTTGTAAGGATGTTATTTGAATGTGTTTCAGTTTTGCGGTAATGCATACTGTCTCACTGACAGGACAGCAGTAGGGGAATAGTACGCGCTTGCTGGAATCTCAGCTGGAGGATTCTACCACCCAGAGAGCACATGTTGACAAGGAAGACTAAAAGCTTTAGTCTCACTTTCTCCTCTCCGACGCATAACAGACTCTGCCCGGGCTCAGACAGAATTAGGGCTGTGACGATACGAGTATCGTGATACCTCTTTAAAGAAAACAACTCTCATGTTGGAGTCACATTTACGCTGAACCAAAACATAAATGCCTACGTGTAAATTGTTGGTCCTATGGTTTCATGAGCTGAAATAAAAGATCCCAGAAATGTTCCATTCGCACAAAAAAGAGCTTATTTCTCTCAAATGTTGTGCACAAAGTTCTTTACATCCCTGTTGGTGAGCATTTTAGCCTTTGTCAAGATGATCCGTCCACCTGACAGGTGTGGCATATCAAGAAGCTGATTAAACAGTATGATCATTACACAGGTGCACCTTGTGCTGGGGAGCATAAAAGGCCACTCTAAAATGTGCAGTTTTGTCACACAACACAATGCCACAGAGGTCTCAAGTTTTGAGGGAGCATACAATTGTCATGATGACTGCAGGAATGTCCACCAGAGCTGTTGCCAGAGAATCCAATGTTTATTTCTCTACCATAAGCCACCTCCAATGTCATTCTAGAGAATTTGGTAGTATTTCCAACCAGCCTCAAAATCACAGACCAGGTGTAACCACAGCAGCCCAGGACCTCCACATCCAGCTTCTTCACCTGATGGATTGTCTGAGGGGACAGGGGGCAGGGTTCTGAGGAGTATTTATGTATTTTGTGGTAAAAAAAATAAAATACAACATTCTGATTGGGTGGGCCTGGCTCCCAAGTGGGTGGGCCTATTGTTCAGTATATTTATTTTACATACAGAAGGTTTTTATGGGACCAAAGAGTCAGGTCTGCCTCGGTTATCTTTTTCGGCATGGAAAAAATATTGCGATACTGGTATTATCACAGCCCTAGACAGAATCATATGAAAACAGAAAGAGAGACTGCTCAGACAGTGTGTGCCTTTACACTAGGCCCTGCCGCTGAGCTGCACCAGATGCACTGTGCCCATAAATTAAGGGGGTGCAGAGCATACTTATTGAAACTCCAGATGGGGAAAATGGAATTACTGGGGGTGATCGTTGGTCTGTGGTCTTTCTGGGCTGAGCAGCAGCAGCCTCTAAAGGGGAGGTAATAGGTTTTTGGTGGGTGAGTGCCGGTGTTGTTACATCGTTCAAGTAGCAGGTTCGGGACGACTGGCAATTTCTGACAAGTTTAATGCGAAAGAGGAGGGAGATACATCAACGCTGAAGGACAGACAGACAGACAGACAGACAGACAGACAGACAGACAGACAGACAGACAGACAGACAGACAGACAGACAGACAGACAGAGACAGACAGACAGACAGAGACAGACAGACAGACACAGACAGACAGACACAGACAGAGACTCAGACAGACAGACAGACAGACAGACAGACAGACAGACAGACAGACAGACAGACAGACAGACAGAGACAGACAGACAGAGACAGACAGACAGAGACAGACAGAGACAGACAGACAGACAGACAGAGACAGACAGACAGAGACAGACAGACAGACAGACAGACAGACAGACAGACAGAGACACACAGACAGACATACACACAGACAGACATACACACAGACAGACAGAGACACACAGACAGACACACAGACAGACATACACACAGACAGACATACACACAGACAGACATACACACAGACAGACATACACACAGACAGACATACACACAGACAGACAGACATACAGACAGACACACAGACAGACAGAGATCCTTTAAGATTTTATCGAAATACAATACTATTGTCTACAAGGGTGGGAAATTTAACAAAGTCAGATGTTTTATGATTTACATAAAATTGACGAGATTAAAGTTATATATCATCAGTTCAACTGTATGGACATTGTTAACATCTGTCATGGTTTAATCTTTAGTGATCATTTTGCACAATCATTAATTGCTACTCATCTATCATAATCTAATTGTACTGATCCTTTCACCAAACTGACTATAAATTAGTGTTTTATAAAGTACATTAAATATCGACACCATTTTTTAAATATTATGAATATTTTAAAAAATGCTGCCAACAGGAAATAGCTAGGACTACATCCTGGGTATGACACAGAAAACGGTCACAATTTATTTGGATCGTCCAGATTTTCCATCTGTAGATGGAACAAACTATCTGTCGATAAGCAACTGCTTGCTAAGGTTAAGGTTAGGTTTAAAATAAAGGTTAGTGCAAGGGTTAGGGATCAAGCCTGGGTTAGGGTTAGTGGATAGTTGAAATGTTACTGATAGTCTGTAGAGCATCTATCCAAATAAAGTGTCACCCAGAAACCTCATCTCACCCAAACTCACATACTGTAGCTATAATGATTCAAATATAATCATATAAAAAATTATATTTCAAAACCATTTTCTAAATTGCTCTGCAATTTACTTAACTAAAAAAGGAAACACCATAACCTACTAAATGAAAACGACTTTCCTGAATGTAAACAAGAATTTCATCATTACTTAGCCACTTCACAAAGTGCCAGCTGGGCATATGTTCCAATTTAGACTCACATTTCTTGTGTGTGTGTGTGTGTGTATGTGTATATGTGTGTGTGGAAGAGGTGCTCAACCTCTGATATTACATCTCTACTCACTCTCTCTCTCTCTGAGTGAAGGCTGGCTGTCTGGATAACACAGGAGTTATACAGACCTGCACCTGCCCACGCACGCACGCACGCACGCACGCACGCAAAAGCACGTGCATATGCACACACACACACGCTGTGGTAGTTTATGAGGCTCTGACAGGGAGTCCCGACAGCAGTGAGTACCTCGATAGCGGGAGGTAGTGGGCAGCACAAGGAGAGCGTGAAGAGGGCGTTTCTCTCTTTCATTCGACCTCATAAAGATCTGGACACGGTGTGGGGCATGTGTGGCATCAGCATAATTCCACAGGAGCTGGAAAGTGACCTGAATGGCACAGAGACACTGTAACTCAATGACAGGACCTTTGGCGGGGACCTTCTCTTCTCTCTCTCCCTCTGGTTTCTCTCTCGCTCTTTCTCTATCGCTCTCTTTAACCAACTCAGTGACACGTGCACACTGCGCAACACCTCAGAGAGCCAGGGCTAAAATGGCACCGCTTTTTCTCGGTCGCCTCTCCCGCTCGCCCTCCCTCTCTCTGTGTTGTGTTTGGCAGTAAACACGCCAATAAAACCGAGAGATGCCACATGCACAAGTCAAGAGCATGCATCGTTCTATTTGCACTGTACTGTACATGCCGTGATGAATTCCAACAACGTCATAACAACTTGAACTTATATGACTCATAATTATACCATTATAAAAGTTATACAATTATCGATTAGTATAACATACATATTCATGGATTATACCACTAACTGCACGGTTAAATGGGAAATTCTATTGATGATTTAATCTAGATAAGAAAGGCCCACGTTAGGATGACAAATTAATGTCGTTTTACAATAAATTATACATTTAATGAGAATTTTCTCTATCAAGCAAGTACAATATAAGAACGTATGCAGGCAGGCAGATGAACCTAACCTGATACAAATGATTTCCATTCCTATGGGGACTTTGTGACTTTCTGGGGACCTTTTCTCTATGCAGGACCTAACTCTCTATGCACAACCTAACTTTGGCACAGATAAGGGAGAGAAACAGGGGAATCCTATCGACAGCTCCACCAACACAAGTCTGTCTGTAGCAAACTGAAGGTTGTGGGTTGTGTGCCGTGTGGATGTGCACTGTATGTGTGAATATGAGTAGGGTGTGGTTGAGAGAGGGCTGGTGCTCGCTATTCTCTCAGTGCCCGTCCCCATTCAGCAAGAACAACTGTTTGTGTGTGTGTGTGAGACAGAGAGAGTGTGTTCTTCTGGCCTGTGTGTTGTGCATGCTGATGTGAATGACACACACAAAGCATCTCCTGGCTGGCTCGCCTCCATGTCTGATAAGCAGCGTGGCGCCCTCTGATGAACTCACAATAGAGCCAGCTTGGCTGCAGGGCAACTAGCAGGCAGCCTCCCTCAGATTTTAGACTGGCGCTTCCTATTGTAATGTACAGTGTCTCTCTCTCTCTAGTCTTTGTCTGTCTGTCTGTCTGCGCGCGGTGCACAGGAGAACAAACACACATGTCAAGGAGACGAGGGAACATTGGTTGCGGGACACCTGCAAGAACCTGAAGTCAGGGTGAGGACGCTAGGAGATGGCTTTGGCTCAGCTTGAAGAAAATACACCCCCCCCCCCCCCCCCCCACACACACACACACTTTGCAAACACAGGAACAACCAAGGAACACATCCTAGCACTGGCAGGTAAACCTCCAATCACATCAGCATACACACACTCACTTGCACAAACACACCCACATAATATGGAACCAAAACAGCCCAGAGACATGTGAGGGATAGACTCATGGGGAACTAGTCAGGTCCACTTCAAATGAAACATGGAGAATGGTGTTAACCTGTGAAAATAGTGATTGGCTAAAGAGTAGTGTGGTGATGAGAGATGTGGCTCATGTTTGTTTTCTCCTCTGTTTGCAACTCGGAAGCGTCCCCATCTTTTTAATACACTAATGGTAACCTACAGTTTGTTCATTTGGTTGAAAGCCCCTACAGTTGTGAGTCTTGGAACCCCCCCAGTCATTGAACGTTTTCTCTGCTCATCAAAATGTAAATGCAGTTATTTGTCTCTATACGGTAAGGAAAAGGTAGACTCGGGTGACCTTTTCTGTCCCATGGTTTTAGAGGTACATTCATTTGGAGCGGGAGGAGAAGGAGGCTGCTGGCCCTGTGATAGGAACCAAAAGTCTTCACACACCTGTAAGAGAGAAAAGGGGGGGAGGGAAGACAAAAAAAAAAAAAAAAGGCCACACAAATGCACCCTATGAAAAGAACAGATTGGATCAAAAGCAGGTGAGGGAGGGGGAGGGGAAGGCAAACCTTTTCACCAGGTCCTTGAAATAAAGGCTGCAGGAAGCTAGAACATTTTGGTGGACTTCAAACTCTTTGCCTTCAACAATTATTTTCAGGTCTGTAAACTCTTTCGCTCTGCGCTGTTGGTTCAACTCCTTCAACATCTCTGTAGAACAAAGAAGAAACAAGACAAGGCCATATTCCACTTTAGAATTAGAATGTGCGCTTTTTTTTATATATATATATATATATATATATATATACACAAATATGATTATAGAAATATATCATGGCAATTAGAAGTAGAGGGGGAACAACAGAGAGGGCCAATTATAAAAACATTATTACCGGCCAGGCTTAATAGCTTCATTACATTGCAGAGAAGAGAAAATACATACAGTTTTATAAACATTTCAGTGTTGCAGGCAGGGAACGTGTGCATGTGTAATAACATAGGCAAGCTCAGGAGTTCTACAGTTCTGTACTGAGGAGTTAGTGGAGTGATTATAAGCAGAACTGTCTGGAAGGTATACGAGTATTCACAGCGCACGCTGTGGTGGTTGGGCTTAATATGAAAGACAAGACACTTGGTTTGAATACATTTGGCTTGTGTGCATTTGCATACCACTATGAATTCAACTAAAGGAACCCGAATAAAATGTAGAACCGACTCAAATAAATGTGCGGCGGAAACGAGAGACATTATTCATCGTTAGTCATATTTCTTGGGCGTTTTACCAGGAGCATCCTCCATCGTACCCTGGGCACGTTAACCCATTGAACCTCGCTGAACTACAACAACACTGTCCAAGCCAGAAAAATGAATGAAAAGAAAACAAACATCTACACACTTGTCATCCTCTCAAAAAAAAATTTATCTCCTAAATATCGCTAGGCAACATGGAGAAGCAACCTAGTAAATATTTGCATCGAGCAAACCAGGCCTATTGTTGAGCTGAATGGGGAAGTCAGTGAGAGAGTTAGAGGAGAGGGTTTTTCTATTGTTTTAATGAGGCACCATGAGGCGACACGGAGTGTACGAGACAGCAGGGGACCAGCGTTTCATCTGTAACAGTATATAGAGAGGGCAATCGATATTACTGTACCTTTAATAAACTATACAGTAGGAAACCATCGACAGCACTGCCTTTAATACTGTACAGTAGGAAACCATCAACAGCACTGTACCTTTAATACTGTACAGTAGGAAACCAACAGCACTGTACCTTTAATACTGTACAGTAGGAAACCAACAGCACTGTACCTTTAATACTGTACAGTAGGAAACCATCAACAGCACTGTACCTTTAATACTGTACAGTAGGAAACCATCAACAGCACTGTACCTTTAATACTGTACAGTAGGAAACCATCAACAGCACTGTACCTTTAATACTGTACAGTAGGAAACCAACAGCACTGTACCTTTAATACTGTACAGTAGGAAACCATCAACAGCACTGCAACTTTAATACTGTACTGTAGGAAACTATCGACAGCACTGCCTTTAATACTGTACAGTAGGAAACCATCGACAGCACTGCCTTTAATACTGTACAGTAGGAAACCTTCGACAGCACTGCCTTTAATACTGTACAGTAGGAAACCATCAACAGCACTGTACCTTTAATACTGTGCAGTAGGACACCATCAACAGCACTGTACCTTTAATACTGTGCAGTAGGACACCATCAACAGCACTGTACCTTTAATACTGTACAGTAGGAAACCATCAACAGCACTGTACCTTTAATACTGTACAGTAGGAAACCATCAACAGCACTGTACCTTTAATACTGTACAGTAGGAAACCATCAACAGCACTGTACCTTTAATACTGTACAGTAGGAAACCATCAACAGCACTGTACCTTTAATACTGTACAGTAGGAAACCATCAACAGCACTGTACCTTTAATACTGTACAGTAGGAAACCATCAACAGCACTGTACCTTTAATACTGTACAGTAGGAAACCATCAACAGCACTGTACCTTTAATACTGTGCAGTAGGACACCATCAACAGCACTGTACCTTTAATACTGTGCAGTAGGACACCATCAACAGCACTGTACCTTTAATACTGTACAGTAGGAAACCATCAACAGCACTGTACCTTTAATACTGTACAGTAGGAAACCATAAACAGCACTGTACCTTTAATACTGTACAGTAGGAAACCATCAACAGCACTGTACCTTTAATACTGTACAGTAGGAAACCATCAACAGCACTGTACCTTTAATACTGTACAGTAGGAAACCATCAACAGCACTGTACCTTTAATACTGTACAGTAGGAAACCATCAACAGCACTGTACCTTTAATACTGTACAGTAGGAAACCATCAACAGCACTGTACCTTTAATACTGTACAGCAGGACACCATCAACAGCACTGTACCTTTAATACTGTACAGCAGGAAACCATCAACAGCACTGTACCTTTAATACTGTACAGTAGGAAACCATCAACAGCACTGTACCTTTAATACTGTACAGTAGGAAACCATCAACAGCACTGTACCTTTAATACTGTACAGTAGGAAACCATCAACAGCACTGTACCTTTAATACTGTGCAGTAGGACACCATCAACAGCACTGTACCTTTAATACTGTGCAGTAGGACACCATCAACAGCACTGTACCTTTAATACTGTACAGTAGGAAACCATCAACAGCACTGTACCTTTAATACTGTACAGTAGGAAACCATCAACAGCACTGTACCTTTAATACTGTACAGTAGGAAACCATCAACAGCACTGTACCTTTAATACTGTACAGTAGGAAACCATCAACAGCACTGTACCTTTAATACTGTACAGTAGGAAACCATCAACAGCACTGTACCTTTAATACTGTACAGTAGGAAACCATCAACAGCACTGTACCTTTAATACTGTACAGTAGGAAACCATCAACAGCACTGTACCTTTAATACTGTGCAGTAGGACACCATCAACAGCACTGTACCTTTAATACTGTGCAGTAGGACACCATCAACAGCACTGTACCTTTAATACTGTACAGTAGGAAACCATCAACAGCACTGTACCTTTAATACTGTACAGTAGGAAACCATAAACAGCACTGTACCTTTAATACTGTACAGTAGGAAACCATCAACAGCACTGTACCTTTAATACTGTACAGTAGGAAACCATCAACAGCACTGTACCTTTAATACTGTACAGTAGGAAACCATCAACAGCACTGTACCTTTAATACTGTACAGTAGGAAACCATCAACAGCACTGTACCTTTAATACTGTACAGTAGGAAACCATCAACAGCACTGTACCTTTAATACTGTACAGCAGGACACCATCAACAGCACTGTACCTTTAATACTGTACAGCAGGAAACCATCAACAGCACTGTACCTTTAATACTGTACAGTAGGAAACCATCAACAGCACTGTACCTTTAATACTGTACAGTAGGAAACCATCAAGAGCACTGTGCCTTTAATACTGTACAGTAGGAAACCATCGACAGCACTGTACCTTTAATACTGTACAGTAGGAAACCATCAACAGCACTGTACCTTTAATACTGTACAGTAGGAAACCATCAACAGCACTGTACCTTTAATACTGTACAGTAGGAAACCATCAAAAACACCACCTTTAATACTGTGCAGTAGGACACCATCAACAGCACTGTACCTTTAACACTGTACAGTAGGAAACCATCAACAGCACTGTACCTTTAATACTGTACAGTAGGAAACCATCAAAAACACTACCTTTAATACTGTACAGTAGGAAACCATCAACAGCACTGTACCTTTAATACTGTACAGTAGGAAACCATCAACAGCACTGTACCTTTAATACTGTACAGTAGGAAACCAACAGCATTGTACCTTTAATACTGTACAGTAGGAAACCAACAGCACTGTACCTTTAATACTGTACAGTAGGAAACCATCAACAGCACTGTACCTTTAATACTGTACAGTAGGAAACCATCAACAGCACTGTACCTTTAATACTGTACAGTAGGAAACCAACAGCACTTTACCTTTAATACTGTACAGTAGGAAACCATCGACAGCACTGCAACTTTAATACTGTACTGTAGGAAACTATCGACAGCACTGCCTTTAATACTGTACAGTAGGAAACCATCGACAGCACTGCCTTTAATACTGTACAGTAGGAAACCTTCGACAGCACTGCCTTTAATACTGTACAGTAGGAAACCATCAACAGCACTGTACCTTTAATACTGTGCAGTAGGACACCATCAACAGCACTGTACCTTTAATACTGTGCAGTAGGACACCATCAACAGCACTGTACCTTTAATACTGTACAGTAGGAAACCATCAACAGCACTGTACCTTTAATACTGTACAGTAGGAAACCATCAACAGCACTGTACCTTTAATACTGTACAGTAGGAAACCATCAACAGCACTGTACCTTTAATACTGTACAGTAGGAAACCATCAACAGCACTGTACCTTTAATACTGTACAGTAGGAAACCATCAACAGCACTGTACCTTTAATACTGTACAGTAGGAAACCATCAACAGCACTGTACCTTTAATACTGTACAGTAGGAAACCATCAACAGCACTGTACCTTTAATACTGTGCAGTAGGACACCATCAACAGCACTGTACCTTTAATACTGTGCAGTAGGACACCATCAACAGCACTGTACCTTTAATACTGTACAGTAGGAAACCATCAACAGCACTGTACCTTTAATACTGTACAGTAGGAAACCATCAACAGCACTGTACCTTTAATACTGTACAGTAGGAAACCATCAACAGCACTGTACCTTTAATACTGTACAGTAGGAAACCATCAACAGCACTGTACCTTTAATACTGTACAGTAGGAAACCATCAACAGCACTGTACCTTTAATACTGTACAGTAGGAAACCATCAACAGCACTGTACCTTTAATACTGTACAGTAGGAAACCATCAACAGCACTGTACCTTTAATACTGTACAGTAGGAAACCATCAACAGCACTGTACCTTTAATACTGTACAGCAGGACACCATCAACAGCACTGTACCTTTAATACTGTACAGCAGGAAACCATCAACAGCACTGTACCTTTAATACTGTACAGTAGGAAACCATCAACAGCACTGTACCTTTAATACTGTACAGTAGGAAACCATCAAGAGCACTGTGCCTTTAATACTGTACAGTAGGAAACCATCGACAGCACTGTACCTTTAATACTGTACAGTAGGAAACCATCAACAGCACTGTACCTTTAATACTGTACAGTAGGAAACCATCAACAGCACTGTACCTTTAATACTGTACAGTAGGAAACCATCAAAAACACTACCTTTAATACTGTGCAGTAGGACACCATCAACAGCACTGTACCTTTAACACTGTACAGTAGGAAACCATCAACAGCACTGTACCTTTAATACTGTACAGTAGGAAACCATCAAAAACACTACCTTTAATACTGTACAGTAGGAAACCATCAACAGCACTGTACCTTTAATACTGTACAGTAGGAAACCATCAACAGCACTGTACCTTTAATACTGTACAGTAGGAAACCATCAACAGCACTGTACCTTTAATACTGTGCAGTAGGACACCATCAACAGCACTGTACCTTTAATACTGTGCAGTAGGACACCATCAACAGCACTGTACCTTTAATACTGTACAGTAGGAAACCATCAACAGCACTGTACCTTTAATACTGTACAGTAGGAAACCATCAACAGTACTGTACCTTTAATACTGTACAGTAGGAAACCATCAACAGCACTGTACCTTTAATACTGTACAGTAGGAAACCATCAACAGCACTGTACCTTTAATACTGTACAGTAGGAAACCATCAACAGCACTGTACCTTTAATACTATACAGTAGGAAACCATCAACAGCACTGTACCTTTAATACTGTACAGTAGGAAACCATCAACAGCACTGTACCTTTAATACTGTACAGTAGGAAACCATCAACAGCACTGTACCTTTAATACTGTACAGGAGGACACCATCAACAGCACTGTACCTTTAATACTGTACAGCAGGAAACCATCAACAGCACTGTACCTTTAATACTGTACAGTAGGAAACCATCAACAGCACTGTACCTTTAATACTGTACAGTAGGAAACCATCAACAGCACTGTACCTTTAATACTGTACAGTAGGAAACCATCGACAGCACTGTACCTTTAATACTGTACAGTAGGAAACCATCAACAGCACTGTACCTTTAATACTGTACAGTAGGAAACCATCAACAGAAACTGTACCTTTAATACTGTACAGTAGGAAACCATCAAAAACACTACCTTTAATACTGTACAGTAGGAAACCATCAACAGCACTGTACCTTTAATACTGTACAGTAGGAAACCATCAACAGCACTGTACCTTTAACACTGTACAGTAGGAAACCATCAACAGCACTGTACCTTAATAGTGTAAAAGCCAGACCCTGGTCGGTCCAATAGGGTCAGATATTTTTGTATTCTTGACTTTCCATGTACCTCTGTAAAAGATAAGACGTTCTTGTAAAAGTTATTAGCGGTTCGGGTAATCTGATCCTAGATATGTGACTAAGGGCAATATCTACATAGAGCCACATCCTTCAGTTGACTGTACACAGCTTTTCTCCAACTCTCTGCAGAGCTCAGACAATGTCTCCTCATGCTACACTCCAATCCACAAAGTGGCATCTGCAAAGCTGCAAAACCCTCTGCTGTGGACGGCAGTAATGGACTATCACAGACCTGTATACATGTATTATGAACTAAATGGAACTCTGCCCTGACACACCCTGCTAACATCCAAATGATCCCAGCTTAGCCATGGACCAATGGGCTGCTACTGTACAATCCTAACTCGTTATTGGTCTCAAATGTGCTGTACAACAGAGGTGTGTGTGTGTGTGTGTGTGTGTGTGTGTGTGTGTGTGTGTGTGTGTGTGTGTGTGTGTGTGTGTGTGTGTGTGTGTACATTCGTGTCTGTAATTGCATGCGTGTGCAACCCCAATTGTAATATAAACGTAAAGCAGTTTCGTTTGTGTAATAGTCATGAAACGCCCAGTCAGTTTACCTACCGTAAGCTCAACTCAGACTCAAACGCCCAGGATTCAATTAACCTGCTCTGACATTAGCCACACTGTTTGGCTGGAAATATTCCCTCATTTAGCTTCCACTTTCTCTTGACTGACACTAGCAGCTCACTCGCAAATTAATTTAGCAAACTAAATTATACAGTATTAAGCCGCATGACAAATAAGAGCAATTCAAGACGGAGTCTTTCGGTGGCTGCATGAGGAAAACCCTCTCGAAGCAGAGCATCCTTGTCAGACATATCACATCAAGGAATTAACTGACTGAAAGTGCCCGTTTCTGACCATTAACCACACTGAATAAAATGCTAGAATGAAAAAAATTTAATGAATCAATAAATAGGCCTAATATTTGGCCAAAAAACAGAGGGATATGAACTGCCTTGGCATCATTATGGTGACCAACAATATGAAATCAACTCTGAGTGGAGAGAGAGAGACTGAGACAAAGAGACATTGAGACAGAGAGAGAGAGAGAGAGAGACATTGAGACAGAGAGACAGAGACAGAGAGACAGACATTGAGACAGAGTGAGAGACAGTGAGAGACAGAGATACAGAGACAGAGACATTGAGACAGAGCAAGACAGAGAGACAGAGTGAGAGACATTGAGACAGAGTGAGAGAGAGAGACAGAGCGAGACAGAGAGAGATACTCGGCTAAGGGATAATATGAAATAATATAATAATAATATAATAATAATATAATAATAATATAATAATAATATACAATATGAAATCAACTCTGAGTGGAGAGAGAGAGACTGAGACAGAGACATTGAGACAGAGAGAGAGACATTGAGACAGAGCGAGACAGAGACAGTGAGAGACATTGAGACAGAGTGAGAGAGAGAGACAGAGCGAGACAGAGAGACAGAGCGAGACAGAGAGACAGAGCGAGACAGAGACAGTGAGAGACAGAGACAGAGCGAGACAGAGCGAGACAGAGAGACAGAGCGAGACAGAGACAGTGAGAGACATTGAGACAGAGTGAGAGAGAGAGACAGAGCGAGACAGAGACAGAGCGAGACAGAGACAGTGAGAGACAGAGACAGAGCGAGACAGAGAGACGGAGCGAGACAGAGAGAGCGAGACAGAGAGAGACATTGAGACAGTGAGAGACAGAGCGAGACAGAGAGAGAAACTCGGCTAAGGGAGCACAATCATGTAACCCACTGCAAACAGAGTCAAAGAGCCACTTCATTCCGTCTCCTATCGTACATGCACAACACTCTCTACAGAAATGTAACATTAGCCTTGCCCTTCAACATTCTCTGCCACTCTCATGCACTAGTCTACACGGCGCTCCAGTGCTGCTTGGCCCTTGGCGGTTGGGCAGTTATCTGATTACTGTGCTGCCTGCGTGGCGTGCCGCGGCCACTGTGAATAGTGAATACATGGTAATTGGAGTTTGCATTGTGTGTCTCCAGCGACCGATATGGCTCTCACCTTCAATTTAGCACAGCGCACGGCATCCATTTACCCCAACACTCAGATTCTGGCAAAAGGAATGAGAGCGAAAGAGAAATGAAACTATATTTTTCAGCAAACAATGCACCCCCCCCCCCCCCCCCCCCCCCCGAGTGCAGGACGGACACACCTGAATGGCTGATGGAAAAGGTACTAATGGTATATTTGTGTGGGTCGACGGTCACGCCGCACTCCCCTAGAACAACCCATCATGCCTGGGAGCGTGAAACGGCACGCAGCATTTCCTTTCTCCTCTCTGTCGACAGGGAGTGTGGAGGAGGAGAGTCGCACTCAATATGACCGGGGAGGTCTAGAAAGATAAGCACATTGTTTCACTACACCAGTGGAGGACGGGACTGGCGATGATGTTGGGTTCCGTTACCCAAAGACCAAATCAGATGCACATCTAGCCATTTTTCTACACACACGTGCATACCGAAGACCATGTTGAAAAGCCTGTGCACTACTACACCGATAACACATCATTATCCTATCAGGATATTGGTACTTCTGTTGAATTCCACTGAACAGTTTAAGGGAACAAGGAGATCTCACAAACCGATATTAGAGGGATAGTACATTTACAATACAACGTGAAATGGAAAAAAAGAGAATATCCACACACTCTTTACATCATTCCAGAGATTTCTGAAACATGCTTCATTAGAACTCTGGGAGCTATATGGGAACATGTAAACAGTGTGCCAATTCAGCTGCTCACCCGAGTAACCCTACACGACCATAACATTGCCCCAGGAACGTGCGCCCATGTCCCTTCACAGTATCCAATTAGCGCACTCTGTGTATTGTGTACTGTAGACAGACGTAGACACAGGCATCCTTATGCATCGTTGTGTGATTGGCTACTGGGAAGAGACGGCAGAGCATGCCATTGGCTGACAAAATCCGGAGCCATTTCATGGCTGTATCTTTCAGTCGTAAGGGTCTCTGAAAGACAGCCATTTTATGTACTTTCTACATCTGAAGCAAAAAAAAAATATGTATGTCACAGTTTGTAACGCACATATTAAACGTGATTCGTAATAACCGAACCATCGGAGAACCAAACCAAATGGGACGTTACATAGGGTCAATCTAATGTACAGTAGGGGTGACCGGGCCACTGAAACTGTTACAGTTTGACTCAAGACGCACCCCAGCCACCAAAGATGTGTAGCAGCAACACCCATCAGGGTGAAGCACGGCAGCCATTTTGTACCAGACTTCTCAACACACATCGGCTAGAATAGCCAAAGCCAAACCTTCCCGCAATATTGCTATTTCCTTTGGTTAACTGGCGCACAATTTAGTCATGCATTTAGAGAAAATAATCCTGAAAATTGTTTACTACATTGAACTTTGTGACAGTTCACACTTTCCTTTACGGTGGCCAGGCAGATACTGTAAGGTTTCAGTTATTTAACTGAAATACTCGTTGACCTGCATCCCTGACTCCAATTCAAGTATCAATTCTAGTCACTCCTCACATAACACATCAATTAACATTAATTGTGTTCTCAACATGAAAGACCAAATCAAAACTAAATCTCTGGAAATTATATAAAAGGGGAAATGAAGGGGGGAAAACAATCATATGGATCTAGCAAGTAATGATGTGACCAAAACAACAATGAAGTAGCCCATCCTGGATTAAAAAAATAAAAAAATAAATAAATACGTCTAATGGTTAGTCAGTTCCTGAATTTACCAGACTTTAAAAGTCTTGATGCCCATGAGATAAATGAATGTCTACAAATACTGCAACAAAGTACATTAAAAAAAAAAGAACACTGTTCTGTACAAATGAATACGGTACGTTACCAGCATGTGGTTTTAAATAATACAAATGATGAAAATATTGAAAAATTACATATCCCAAGCATATAGTATAGATATATTTGACATCAGATCTATTTTTCACCACGCGTTTTGTAATATAAATAAAGCATAGGCATTTCTGATCGACTTTAGAAAGTATTTCAAAAAATATATATTTCAGACTCCTTCCTTCCTCTTCTGTTGACTGCAGTTCAAAATTGGAGCAACATGAGGATATTTCACATCAGTCAAGAAGTCTAATGCATTCAAGTGTTGCTCGTAGAATGGACGTGCACAGTCTGACCCTTTGTTCGCAGACTGTTTTCTTTCACACTATTTACAATCAATCCCTTTACCACTCTTTGGGTAATTAGCCTGAAATAACTATTTTAGCTAATCAATAACTCAATACGGACCCCAGTACTAGCCGCTTTTTAATTTATTTTTTAGCTACTATAATATATGCGCTTAATGCTGTTCAATCTGAAGAGACCCTGGCTCACTCGGTATCTCCTTCTTGTCTAAGGACTCCATTTAGTTGTAAAAACAACACAACAAAAAGGATTGGTTCTCTTTGAGTTGAGACAGCATAGATGAACAAATGTTTGAAAAAATTATTTTGTTTAAAAATAGAAGTATTTCATTCCAAGAAAATGTGAAATTATATTAATTGGATCAAAATACTATGGGAATAAAATAAAGTTACTGCTAAATCAACCTAAGAGATGTTGTTAGTTTTCCGTTAACGGGTCACTACGTTTGTTACATTCCATATTCAAAATGAGTCTAAACTGTATTTTCACCCCTTCAAAAAATGCAATTTAGCCAAGATTTTTTTTAAAATCCAGAATTTACATGATTGATCAAAATAACTTAACTACTTTATACAGACTAAAGGGAAAAAGATGTCAAGGTCACGTCAGTGGCACTTTAAAGCTGAAATACATCACAAAGAAATATATTGTATAACGGACGATCAATGAACACGTTCTCTTTAAAATGGAAATGTTGATATATTTGTAACATGATATTTTATTAACTTAAGTCACCAAAGGGCATAAAGGTGCCCCTTTATGAAAATATAGGCATTTGAAATGTATTTATCATGAGTATACTAAACTTAAATCTGTATAACGGATTCATGATTAAATTGGTCAATCTATGATCAATAGCGACGCCACATGACTGTGAAAGTCATATGTAGTTCAAAGTAGAAACAACGATGAAACATAATTACAACAAACTATTAATAATTACATGGAATTTCCATCAGTATTGAGTAAATCATTTAATGCCTATGACTAGGCTGGACTCGAGTAGTTCTTGCTGAATTTGGATCTCGTAAAAAGCAGGCGAAGGAGGCTGGGTCCAACCAGTGTGATTCAAGCTAATTCTCTTTCATCCCTCAGGTGTCCATTTTGCACCAGTTCTACCAGTGAAGATGCTTCCTTCCCAAAGACCAAATAGCTGGCAACTTCATTTACTGGGAATCTCTGTTTACTCACTTTTTATTCAAATAAATAGAATGTGCATTATCATCAACATTTATTAACTGGGCAGAAAGTATTATTATAATACATTTAACAAGTATTTAAATAATATTGTTCACATAAGACAATAAGAATATGTTTAACTATAATAATATATATATTGATAATAACATGTATTTAAAATAAAAAGGAATTTAGCCATTTGCTGAGTTTTGGTCAAATGAGAATGCTCTGGACGACAAATTGACCACATCAAAAAACATCTTCTTCCAGCCAAATGGGGAAAAACACAATAACAGGAGAATCTTTAATATATTTAGAGAAACTGACAGAGCCCGAACAAAAGACTTGTCAAAATGGCTCTTTTCTGGCACAAAAAAAAAAAAACCTGTGAGAAATGTATCAATAGACAGGCCAATCTGAAATAAGTTCTCAAAGAAGAACTCTCAGCAGGGCGGGCAAACAGAGGAGAGAGAGAGAGAGAGAGAGAGAGGTCACTGTAAATGCGCACAAAAGACCTTTCACACCACACAAAGCTTTCCCAATCTGGGCTTCATCCAAAAGCTCTTTGTGTATACAGAAAATATGGGAAAAGGCTCTGGCATACAGAGAGTGGATTTAACCGAAAGCACAATGACCAAAATCTGTGAAAAATATGGCCATTTGAAAGAGAAGGCAGTGGGTATTAAAACTATATTTCAAAAACAGATCAGCCACAAAAAAATATATATATATTCAAGGATTTAGCTAGCTAACAGTAAAATAACTTACTAATTAAGCCCCATGAAAACAACAGACAAACCATGGATATAATAAAAATGGCGTCTTGACTGGCGGTTAAACGTGACAGCCCATCCCCATCACCTTGTGACAGTAGTGGACCGATCCATTAAGTATTAAAACGGGGGGGGGGGGGGGGGGTTGAAGACATGCCAACAATAGGTGTTCAGACAGCTACTATACTGCACCGTACGTGCCAGTGTCTCTAAGCGTGACACACCATATCCAATCGACTGCTATGAAGCTGATGGGTATTTCATGAAGCGGAATAAACACCACCATAGCTTTTCATTCATAAAGACAAGATCAATCGGCCCTGGTTGAAAGGTGAGTCCAAGTCACACAGCAGCCCTGATGGAGCGGATCCACCAACTTGGGGATAAACCTAGCCTACCTCGCCATGTAATGACGGCGGAACAACAGTAGTAGTAAACATGGTAGCTTAACAGTCTAGCCCCAGGTCAGAAACAGCGTTTACTCTATATTAGACTGTTGATCTATAACTGCAACAGCTATGGAGGCCTACCCGTATGCAAAAATGCCCTTGGAAAACAGGAGTCGTGGGTGATTGAGAGTCTATTTGTATTCTAACTAAACACAACAGCCCAGGTGTTCCTTTCAGCTGGTGAACGAACATTAAAAGGTATTCACTCTCATTTGGGAACATGCCCACATCCATGTAGGCTGATCCAGCACACTAATATAAAACTTGTGTGACGTTGTGTCAACTTCAAGGTAGCAAAAACATTGTTACTCTGAATACTTATTCTTACTAGTACAAAACACCTTTCATTATCTTTTGTACATTCCTTTCCAGACATCTCGACCGTTGATTCATACCCATTCGGGGCAGATAATCCAGGGTTGGGCAGAAATCCTTGAAAACCCCTGGAATCCACGGTTGTGGTGATGCTAGTGGCACCATTGTCTTCGAGAACAGTCCATGATGAGGACGTTTTTATTCCCAGCTCTGCTCTGCCAAGGCTCGCCGTTCATCCTCAGCGGGCTTGTAACTGTCCCTCTGTCCCAACGAGAGAGAGGGAACCCTGTCCCCTGGGAGCCGTGAAATGGGACCTGGGTGAGTGCTATTGTTCCCTTCACCAATAGACAGACACAGAGACAGAGAAGGATCCAAATATATAGATCCAAATATTTGTATATTATAGTAGACAGCACCACACGCAACTGCCCAGTGTTTCTTAACTGAGAACAGTGTAAAAAAAAAATGTTGCCCAGGAGGGGCACACCTGATTCAACTAGTCGACTAATCATCAAACCGCTGGCCACTACCCTGTCCTTTCTTCTACCATACCCTTGGGCCCCAGGGCCAGACCTATACGGTATTATACAACAGGTGGGTCTAATCCTGAATGCTGATGGGTTAAAACCTCATTCCAGCTGGTGTCTATTCCACAAGTTACCACTGGCTAAATCTATGATGTAAAAATGCCTATTTACTCTGTTCCATCTGACTGCGCAATCCACTGTCTCATCAGCCCAGCCAGGCAATCTATAAACCTGATCTCAGCTATAAAAAGCATCTAGACATCGTCACACATTTCTTTTAGACTAACATTTAGTTTTCAACAGTGGAGATTTGTATAAACCTTGCGGTCTGTCTTCCCGACATTTGCAGGCAGCTTTTCTCAGACAGTCAAAATCATGAATCAGCATCATTTTTATGGAAATATCAAGAGAAAACAGGTCAAATGAAACAAAGTGCAGCTAGTTTGCTGTCTTTCCAGCTTCAATTTGAAGTGATTGTGTTAGCAGTGTTTGTTGGCTAGCTCCTCTAAACAACAGTGTCCTTACGAGTGAGCACATGTTCTATGCCAGGTGACATCGCACATCATTAGCTCATTGTTATGGATGTATCCAAATAAATGTTACTAGAAAACAGCTTAAACAAACGGACGTGTCCTCCGAGCATGCGCTGATCAACTGGCGTGTGTCTTCACTGACATTTTCAACCTGTCCCTGACTGAGTCGGTAATACCAACATGTTTCAAGCAGACCACCATAGTCCCTGTGCACAAGAACACTAAGGTAACCTGCCTAAATGACTACCGACCCTAGCACTCAAGTCTGTAGCAATGAAGTGCTGCACACATCAACACCATTATCCCAAACACCCTAGACCCACTCCAATTTGCATACCGCCGCAACAGATGATGCAATCTCTATTGCACTCCACACCGCCCTTTCCCACCTGGACAAAAGGAACACCTATGTGAGAATGCTGTTCATTGACTACAGCTCAGGGTTCAACACCATAGTGCCCTCAAAGTTCATCACTAAGCTAAGGACCCTGAGACTAAACACCTTAAAGCATTGTTGGTTAAGGGCCTGTAAGTAAGCATTTCACTGTAAGGTCTACTACACCTGTTGTATTCGGCGCATGTGACAAATATAATTTGAATTGCAGCTACTTCGTTGTTATTCTGGCTGCACTGCTTGACGTGACTGTAAATCAGCCGTAGTTGGCGAGCTAGCAAGCAAGGGATAAGAACACTGCCAACCAGTATGGCAATAGAACATTTTGAACGAACGACTGGGTCGTGTCCATAGATACAGAACCAAAATACTTAATGACTGGGTCGTTTCTCTTGCCACCGAACCGAAAGAGCGAACGACCAGCCGCCATGAGTAGCAAACCCTAGATTTGTGTTGCAACTATATCTTGTGGAAGGGTAAAACAGTAAGAATAAAATATGTAAATCATTTGAATGGGTTGGTAACCAGTTGTATCAAGTGATAATGCCAGAGAAGCCAGTGTTTGGAGGATATATTGGCACGGTTTCCTGGCCTTTGGATTCATCCCGAGCCTAACAACACCCATGCCAATATATCCTCCTAACACTGGCTTCTCTGGCATTATCACTTAACTGTACACAGACAAACAAAAGAATAGTCTGAGAACATACAAGAACACAAACAGAGCTGTGGGAGCTGTAGGGCTGCTGTGACAGCATGGCAGGATGTCATTGGCCCTGTTGTTGTGTTAGGGAGCCTGGGAGAGAGGGGTGTCATGAACGGCAATCCGGATGACCAGTGTCTGCCATGTTCCAGTCTCCTGCTGCTCATTAGCAGGACTCAGGGACAGTAAGGGCCAGGAAGGGAAGAGGAGCAGCCGTCCCTTCCCAGTAAACAGAACTCTCGGACAGAGCGAAAGCGGGAGCGTGAGCAAACTATCCAGGTCTCCAAACAGGCTCCCTGTCCTCTCCTTCACTTAAAAACAAAACATCATTTCGAAAACCAAGGACGATTCAATAGGAAACAGGCACCCACTACAGATTATTAAGTGTTATTCAAGGATATGTTATTGTCCACCGCTCTGGGGGCGAGTGAGTCACATTCTACAATGTCATACACGCACACAATAAATCCCTAACAATGGCGCTATGATGAGGAAGTGCTGGCCAGTGCAGATAACCCATGTTTGGAGGAGAGGTTGACTAGAATAGTGGGTTTACAACGGTAGTCATTCTCTGGTAGAATTCAAATGCTAACTTACTGTTTTACACTAATTACCATATGGTACACAAAGCTCCCTCTAACCCCAAACACATGTCCATACTATAGCGCCACAGAGGTGAACAACGGCAGAATGCATGAAATAAAAAACACACCACGTGCAATTAATTAAACACATTTAATTGAGCTTGATAATTTCATTTCAGAGTCTGTCAGCATATGGATAATGGCGTGAAGTTTCCATCAAAAAAATTCTGTACACCTTTGTAAAGGCATAGATTAATAGATAGATTCATTCATAATAATGAGTAATGTTTCTTTAATTAGGTCTATTCTGTGAAAATGGCTTTAACCCTGGAGAGAACATTTTCTTACAGACTTCCTAGGCATACACAGTACGATCTTATTTCTCTGTAAGGAATACTATACGTTTTCTCACCACATATCATGGGATACAACAACAGCATGTCTTGGTATTTGAGTCACGATTATAACCTTCACCCCACTGGCATGTTACATCAAACACTATTTATTTCCATGTGAGTGGACAGTTAAGGTATGGTTTAGTCACCCACAAACCTTCCTCTGACTGGCATTTGCTATCACACGTTATTCTCTCTCTCTCTCTCTCTCTCTCTCTCTCTCTCTCTCTCTCTCTCTCTCTCTCTCTCTCTCTCTCTCTCTCTCTCTCTCTCTCTCTCTCTCTCTCTCTCTCTCTCTCTCTCTCTCTCTCTCTCTCTCTCTCTCTCTCTCTCTCTCTCTCTCTCTCTCTCTCTCTCTCTCTCTCTCTCTCTCTCATATATATATAGGAAAAGGACATGCTGCGGTGACTCAGGCAGATAGAAAGGCCAGCGTGTGAATACGCCTCTAGCCAGTTAACTCACACTCTAACAGGCTAGCAGCAGGGTACTGAAATCTGCTTATATTGCTGTTTTTGAGGCAAGCATATTGAAAGGTGACCCTAAGAGCATGATAAATACAATCCACAGAGAGAGACAAAGGCAATAGCCTCTCTCTCACTCACTTTCTCCCTCACACACACCCTGCTGCAGATAAATGTTACCACTCTCTGCCTGTGGACGAGGCGCATGATGTGTTTACTGGCTAACTCTGTAGAAAGTCACAGCTAAAAGTCAGTGCAAGCAGAAAGGCCAGTGTGTGTATGTGTGTGTCCAAGCTTGTGTGTGTGTGTGTGTGTGTCCAAGCAGAAAGGTCAGTGTTGGGGTCTGGCTTTGTGGGTTGTCTGCCTGGTCTCTCAGTGGACCGTACAGACTGTAGATGAAATGTCTCAGACCCTGCTGAGCCAATGCACGTGCTTGGTTAATCCTAATTTTCCAATAACCACAGACACAGCATACTCTCACCACAGGTTAAAGAGGGATTATGGAGGTGACTGAACTGCTTCTGAAATGGACTGGCTATTGGAGAACTTTTAAAATGGCACTTTAAGAGTATATTCAACTGGAAATGCGTACCTGTTTGTTCCTCTCAAGGTAGTAAGTTACTGCCTAATTCAACACAAGGGTCTTCTTACACCTTTAGTTATGAGTATTCTATGAGAAAAAGGGTACTATCTAGTGCCTAAGACATGAGCAAGAAAAGACTGTGGGAATTACAACAGTCCTATAAACTCAGTTATAGTTTGCCTAAGATCACACAAATAGCACGGTGCCTCATCAAGAGTTCTCTTCAGTTATCTAAAACATAATGACATCATCAACTCTCACTCACGGTGACAATTTGGAGTAAAAAAAAGAGAATAATGACAATCGGCCGCAGTGGACGCCAAACAGTCGATCGCGATTGGTCGATCTTCAAGGCATTTCGAGTCGATCACCAAACATTTCTGTAGAAAAGCCAACAAAGATTTGCCCTCGTCTTTTTTTTCGTGTTTCGCTGTTGACGGTATGTGCAATTGATTCAGAAGCCCTGTGCACCGGGTAGACAAAGTGTTCCCATTTTGAACCATTTCATTAGTCTGAAAAAACAAAAACTTTGCCTACCCGGTGGACCCGGAGATCTGTGGCTAAATCGAGTGCGTCTACTGCACTGGCCAATTGGATAGCTGAAATCAAACTGTATTTGTCAAACGCGCCGAATACAACAAGTGTAGACCTTACCGTAAAATGCTTACTTGACAAGCTCTTAACCAACAGTGCAGTTCCCCCCCCAAAAAATTCACCAAATGAACTACAGTTTAAAAGAAATTGTAAATGTAGGTAGGAGTAAAGTACCTATGCATAGATAATAAACAGCGAGTAGCAGCAGTGTACAAAAATAATGGAGCGGGTAGAAACTGTTAAGGAGCCTTTTGGTCCTAGACTTGGCGCTCCGGTACCGCTTGCTGTGCAGTAGCAGAGAAAACAGTCTATAACTTGGGTGACTGGAGTCTCTGACAATTTTATGGGCTTTCCTCTGACAGAGCCTATCTGACCACTTCCGTATTGAGCGAGTCACAGGTACTTCCTGCTTTAGTTTTTGCTTGTAAGTAGGAATCAGGAGGATAGCATAATGGTCAGATTTGCCAAATGGAGGGCGGGGTAGAGCTTTGTATGCATCTCTGTGTGTGGAGTAAAGGAGATCTAGAGGTTTTTTTCTCCTCTGGTTGCACATGCTGATAAAAATGAGGTAAAACTGATTTAAGTTTTCCTGCATTAAAGTCCCCGTCCACTAGGAGCGCCGCTTCTGGATGAGCATTTTCTTGTTTGCTTATGGCCTTATAAGTCTTGCTCCCAGGCAGACTAAATCACTTTTTTGCCCGCTTTGAGGACAATACAGTGCCACTGACACGGCCCGCAACCAAAACATGCGGACTCTCCTTCACTGCAGCCGAGGTGAGTAAAACATTTAAAAATGTTAACCCTCGCAAGGCTGCAGGCCCAGACGGCATCCCCAGCCGCGCCCTCAGAGCATGCGCAGACCAGCTGGCTGGTGTGTTTACGGACATATTCAATCAATCCTTATCCCAGTCTGCTGTTCCCACATGCTTCAAGAGGGCCACCATTGTTCCTGTTCCCAAGAAAGCTAAGGTAACTGAGCTAAACGACTACCGCCCCGTAGCACTCACTTCGGCTTGTCACCTAAAGCACTCACAAACATCTACAGATGCACAATCGAGAGCATCCTGTCGGGCTGTATCACCGCCTGGTACGGCAACTGCTCCGCCCACAACCGTAAGGCTCTCCAGAGGGTAGTGAGGTCTGCACAACGCATCACTGAGGGCAATCTACCTGCCCTCCAGGACACCTACACCACCCGATGTCACAGGAAGGCCATAAAGATCATCAAGGACAACAACCACCCGAGCCACTGCCTGTTCACCCCGCTATCATCCAGAAGGCGAGGTCAGTACAGGTGCATCAAAGCTGGGACCGAGAGACTGAAAAAAAGCTTCTATCTCAAGGCCATCAGACTGTTAAACAGCCACCACTAACATTGAGTGGCTGCTGCCAACACACTGACTCAACTCCAGCCACTTTAATAATGGGAATTGATGTAAAATATATCACTAGCCACTTTAAACAATGCTACTTAATATAATGTTTACATACCCTACATTATTCATCTCATATGTATGTATATGTGTGTATATGTATATGTATGTATGTATGTATATACGTATATACTGTACTCTATATCTACTGCATTTTTATGTAATACATGTATCACTAGCCACTTTAAACTATGCCACTTTGTTTACATACTCATCTCATATGTATATACTGTACTCGATACCATCTACTGCATCTTGCCTATGCCGCTCTGTACCATGGCTCATTCATATATCTTTATGTACATATTCTTTATCCCTTTACACTTGTGTGTATTAGATTACTCGTTGGTTAATACTGCATTGTCGGAACTAGAAGCACAAGCATTTCGCTACACTCGCGTTAACATCTGCTAACCATATGTATGTGACAAATACATTTGATTTGATTTTATTTATAGAGTTGGTTGAGTGTGGTCTTAGTACCAGCATCAGTCTGCGAATAATATAGATGAGAACTATTGGTAGATAGTGTGGTCTACAGCTTATCATAAGGTACTCTACCTCAGGCGAGCAATACCTCGAGACTTCTTTAATATTAGACATCACGCACCAGCTGTTATTGACAAAAGACACCCACCCATCGTAGGTCATCAATTTTATTTTCCAATGATTGCATGTTAGCAAGTAGGACAGATGGCAGTGGGAGTTTACTCGCTCGCCCACGGATTCTCAGAAGGCAGCCCGACCTACCTCCTCTTTTCCGCTGTATTCATGCAAATGACGGTGAATTGGGCCCGTTTCAGGGACAGCAGTATGTCCTTCTCGTCGGACTCGTTAAAGGAAAAAGGGTTTTCCAGTTCGTGGTGAGTAATCAAAGTTCTGATGTCCAGAAGTTATTTTCGGTCATAAGAGACAGTAGCAGTAACATTATGTACAAAATAAGTTACAAACAACGCAAAAAAAATATCAAAATAGCGCAATTGGTTTGGAGCATGTAAGACGTCAACTATCCTCGTCGGCACCATCTTGACAAAAATCACTGTGCCTACAGAGCTTCCATGACCCCGGCCACAACAAAGTTTGATACTAGCTTAAGTAAGATTGAATAACTTAAACTTTTAAACCATGAACACAGAAAGATTGTCAAAGAATACAGCAAAGGGCTGCTGTTTTTATTAGTGAGTTCATGTTTAAGTTTTTATTCATCACTGTCAAGACTGTTTTTATTCAACACTTACAAAACATAGAACACGCTTCTCCGTAATTCCACTTTCGCTGGAGCGACAATGAACGACGAGTCAAGTGTATCAATAGCCCTGCATTTGTGTTATTATTAGCAGCTCGTCCTGTCTATTTTTAAAATCAAGGAATATTTCACTTTCTCTGGTCATAAAAACAACATGAACTTGTCTCTGGCCAGGCTCACAGGATGAAAGGAAGGTGAGAGTGGGGACCGTGAGAGGCGGACCCTCTGCTGCCCTCTCCCTCCATTGGCTGAGACTAATGCCGTGTTCAAAACAACTGTGACCTCGGAAATGTCCGACTTCAGCGCGTTCAAGACAACGAGATCCAACTGTGAAAAATAATTTGGAACGGTCATCCAACTTGGAATTCCGACCTGAAGAGCACTGACGTAATGGGGACTTTTTTTTTTGAGTTCCCAGTTGTCTTACAAGCATGCTCATCAGATGCAGGTACCATACTGGCAGCCCAGTAAAATATAAAAGCTAATCATTTCAATTTATGATCTGCAGTGTCTCGTGACTGCAACACCATCTGATAAAACATTTTTTTAATTTGTTTTTATCAAAGCTTGAGTTTTGAAATATAAAAATAATACCAATCTTGGCCGGCCTAAATCCAATATGCTGCAATAATGTATTAGGCCTACTGCCCAAACCGCATTCCTACAAAACTGTTTTTATTAAGTTAATTAACGTAAACATTTTTTAAGTCATGTAAAAAATATATCAAAAATTAATCTAAGCGGTAGATCTCTGCTTGCTTTTTAACCGCGAAAGTGCTCTTGACTTGGTGACAACTGATCTACTGTATTATAATCATTATAATAATAATTTATTCACGCAAAGCTCTTCGCCCTACAGCCACTAAAAGCACGCTTTAAGTTTTTTTGTAGAAGATAATGGAACATTACGGTCATCAGCTTTATGAGATGTCACTCATGTGGAGAAGGCTTAAAAACAATATCAGCTCCCCACAAAGACGACGGATTACAGTAAATCAATAAGTGCTTAAAACTTTCTCACTAAGACACAGGAGACAATCTAATACTTACTAGAGTATGGGGGGGGGGGGGGGGGGGGGTGGTAAGTTCATGGAGTAAACATTTATGAAAACAATCAACTCATCAATACAATAGTTTATTTGAAGAGGCTTTACGAGACGTGGTCTGAGTATGAACTAAAGTAGTACTGTTTTAACTAAGTAACAACTATCAACTAGATCCCAGAGTCAAGAGAGTGATGCTTAGTCGACTAGTTGAATCGGGTGTACTTATCCAAGATGACAACAAAAAATGTGTACTGTTGGGGATACTTGAGGACGGGAGTTGAGAAACACTGAGGTAGACTGTTGCTGCCTCAGAAGAATAAAGAGAGAGAATAATGAGTACATAGAGAGGCGTCTGTTCCTATTCATGTCTAGTCCAATTAAAGTCTATAGTCTATAGACAACCTCTATGCATTACTAGACTCTAAAAAAAGTTTTTTTTAAAAACACTTTTTTTTACCAAGCTTTTGGACTTGTCAAAGGTATTTCCACTTGGTTAAACTGTAAAATAACTGGCACTGAGTTTTTCCTCTTCCTTTTCTCACGGTGTTGTTCTTACATCTGCTGCTGTTTATTCTGGTCTAGTTTCCCCCAGTTTTAATCACCCAGACTTGTCATGAGGAGTTAAACATCAGCTACTGATTGTGTGCCGAGATCTGGCAGTTTCTCTCTGCAGCCTCCCTGTCTCAAACACTGGCAAGCCTCCTTCATAGATAATGCATTACTGCCTATTTCACAGCTGATGAGCAATAGAAAACATCAACATCTGACTTCTGGAAATTAATCTCATCACATCAAATGGCCTCTGACACCAACGGCCTCCGCTTCTGAAATCCAAGTCACATTTGAACTCCCTTTGACTTCACTCTAGCCTCGTAGTGAACCAAATTCCCTAATCGGAAAGGCTGATGAAGTCAATGGCAGAAAGTAGCTAAAATGTTGTGGAATCTCGGTTTAAATCAGTGAAACCTCGCAACATGTCAAACAAATCACATGCCTTGCTTGGGCGGAGAGTGATCAAGCAGAGGTGTTGTAATGCCTTCGAGGGGTCTCCACAGATCCACCTGTACCCAAATACCTGAGACCCAACATGGGACCCGAGCAATTTCTTTCGGGTATGTGTAATTTTAACTGACTTGTCCAGAAGGACGCATACAGATCCGAACCCGACTGCTTCGGTAGAGCGAGAGAGAGAAATTGCATAATTTATGCTGCTGCTCGAGAGTGCCGCGTGTAAGCTTGATGTAGGCCAATCGGAAGTCATCAAATCGGCAATAGGCTACAGTCATAGAGCCTCCATGTGGGGCAAATGTTAGAAGATATTTAATCAATGGTAGACGGAAAACAAATCATGGAATTAAAAGTTAATGGAGAAGGACAGGCCACAACGACCAAGAGACTACTAAGTTATATTCTGAATTGAGGTCTTGTTGTTTGTAACTGTGTAGGATGAGAAAGTGCATGCAGCCTCAATTAGCCTACAGTAGATAGCCAAGCTAAGCTCAAATAGCTTCTCCCGGTTTGATGCAGTCAAGTCAGGTACTACATAATCATGTTGGATGATAAATAACCTAGCAATGGCAGCTTTTAGTACACTATAGTGCGTGTCGGCTTGGTTGGTTGCGGTCTCGTCTCTCCTCCCTCCTTCCTGTGTCACTCCCTCACAATCACAGTAGCCAACACACACACAGCATGGCCCTGCTAGACCGTCACCTCCTCACTACTTGGCGAGTGCCAATCTCATACAGTTGAAGTCGGAAGTTTACACCAGTCCATTTAAGCTCAGTTTTTCACAATTCCTGACATTTAATCAGAGTAAAAATTCCCTGTCTTAGGTCAGTTAGGATCACCACTTTATGTTAAGAATGTGAAATATCAGAATAATAGTAGAGAGAATTATTTATTTCAGCGTTTATTTCTTTCATCACATTCCCAGTGAGTCAGACGTTTATATACACTCAATTAGTATTTGGTAGCATTGCCTGTAAATTGTTTAACTTGGATCAAATGTTTATATCCACATAATGTTCCATCTCATGATGCCATCTATTTTGTGAAGTGCACCAGTCCCTCCTCCAACAAAGCACCCCCACAACATGATGCTGCCACCCCCGTACTTCACGGTTGGGATGGGGTGCTTCGGCTTGCAAGCCTCCCCCTTTTCCCTCCAAACATAACGATGGTCATTATGGCCAAACTGTTCTATTTTTGTTTCATCAAACCAGAGGACATTTCTCCAAAAAATACGATCTTGGTCCCCATGTGCAGTTGCAAACTGTAGTCTGGCTTTGTTCTGGCAGTGTTGGAGCAGTGGTTTCTTCCTTGCTGAGCGCCCTTTCTTGTTATGTCGATAGGACTCCTTTTACTGTGGATATAGATACTTTTGTACCAGTTTCCTCCAGCATCTTCACAAGGTCCTTTGCTGTTGTTCTGGGATTGATTTGCACTCGCACCAAAGTACATTCATTTCTAGGAGACAAAACGAGTCTTCTTCCTGAGCTGTATGACGACTGCATTGTCCAATGGTGTTTATACTTGCGTACTATTGCTTGTACAGATTAACGTGGTACCTTCAGGCATTTGGTAATTGCTCCCAAGGATGAACCAGATTTGTGGAGGTCTACAATTTCTTTTCTGAGGTCTTGGCTGATTTCTTATGATTTTTCCCATGGTGTCAAGCAAAGAGGCACTGAGTTTGAAGGTAGGCCTTAAAATACATCCACAGGTACACCTCCAATTGACTCAAATGGTGTCAATTAGCCTATCAGAAGCTTCTAAAGCCATGACATCATTTTCTGGAATTTTCCAAGCTGTTTAAAGGCACAGTCAACTTAGTGTATGTAAACTTCCCCTGACCCACTGGAATTGTGATACAGTGAATTATAAGTGAAATAATCTGTCTGTAAACAATTGTTGGAAAATCACTTGTGTCATGCACAAAGTAGATGTCCTAACCGACTTGCCAAAACTATAGTTCGTTAACAAGAAATTTGTGGAGTGGTTGAAAAACAAGTTGTAATGACTCCAACCTAAGTGTATGTAAACTTCCGACTTCAACTGCATCTGTTTTATCACACTTGATACTCAATCAGATTTTCTCGTGATCGTAAAACCCATAAGTGCGCTTTAAATTCCGGTAAAGACTATACCTGAAGTGTGCATTACTAAACTATAACTCCGATCCAGGGCTTAAAATTAACACCTGCAAAATGTGGGTAGATTTTGGCACTGGCAGGTAAAGATGTCTATTTCACCAGCCATTTTGGCGGTTGGTCAGGACTCCACAGTTTGAGTATTTGTGAATAAAAATAGTCAACTATGATCTAAAGTACTTAAGTAAAAAATACTTTAAAGTACTACTTAGGTCGTTTTTTGGTGTATCTGTACTTTATTATTTATATTTTTTACTTTTACTCCAATCCTAAAGAAAATAATGTACTTTTTACTCCATACATCCCAAAAGTACTCGCTACATTTTGAATGCCTAACATGACAGGAAATTGTCCAATTTACACACTTATCAAGAGACCATCCCTGGTCATCCCTACTGCCTCTGATCTGGTGGACTCACTAAATACAAATGCTTCGTTTGTAAATTATGTCAGAGTGTTGGAGTGTGCCTCTGGCTATCCGTTTGACAAATATAAGGAATTTGAACGGATTTTTACTTTTACTTTTGATACTTAAGTATATTTAAAAATCAAATACTTTAGTATTTTACTGGGTGACTCACTTTTACCTGAGTCATTTTCTGTTAAGGTACAATACCGTTCAAAAGTTTGGGGTCACTCAGAAATGTCCTTGTTTTTGAAAGAAAAGCTATTTTTTTGTCCATTAAAACAACAAAATTGATTAGATATACCGTGTAGACATTGTTAATGTTGTAAACGATTATTGTAGCTGGAAATGGCAGATTTTGTATGGAATATCTACATAGGCATTCAGAGGCCCATTATCAGCAACCATCACTCCTGTGTTACAATGGCACGTTGTGTTAGCTAATCCAAGTTTATCATTTTAAAAGGCTAATTGATCATTAGAAGACCCTTTTGCAATGATGTTAGCACAGCTGAAAACTGTTGTTCTGATTAAAGAAGCAATACAACTGTCCTTCTTTAAACTAGTTGAGTATCTGGAGCATCAACATTTGTGGGTTCAATTACAGGCCAGAAACAAAGAACTTTTCTTCTGAAACTCGTCAGTCTATTCTTGTTCTGAGAAAATGATTTAAATGAAAAATCATTATTTATAACTCTGTCAAGATCTTGACGATATTTCCTATTCATTTTGCAACTTATTTCATGTATGTTTTCATGGAAAACAAGGACATTTCTAAGTGACCCCAAACTTTTGAACAGTAGTGTGTTAACTTTTACTCAAGTATGACATTTGAGTGGTTTTTCCATCTGATCACATTTATAGCGAAATAAATGATGCAGTAGCTTTTTTTTTTTATTTCTGCCATTTTGTTTCAGAGCTGGGAAATTAATCGGACAAAGTCAAAGAACTACGAACCCTACAATAGCATAAACAATAAACTAATTCAGAATTCAGTCTGGTTATGCATTGCAGTGCCATGTTGAGCTCGTAATACAGCACACACGCCACCTCAAAAATATGGCGAGAATTTCCATTTTCAACAAATAAAGAATGGCTTGGGCTGTGCACACCTGAAGAGCTGAGTGAAATATTCATTTTCAGAAGAGCTGAGCACAGGTATAAACATTTGTCTAATTTACTTGAAACGAAAGTCTACTTAAGAGACACTTTGTCCTTGTGTTTCTTGACTATTAACTTTGTTAATACAAGCTAGGTTGTTTTTTTATGTTTAAGTTTCAACTGTTAGGGAAGAGAAGGCAATGCAGCTACGAGTCATTCAGACTCAATCTCACAGGCACAACCATGACTGGGGTTGCATTACCAAGGTAACCTTCCACCCTTAAAGGGGAAGGTGAAATGTTTTGACTCCTCTGTGATCTTTTGGTTAAACGTTTTCAAATGAAATGAAATTAAACACTATAAACTCAGCAAAAAAAGAAACCTAATTTCACTGTCAACTGAGTTCATTTTCAGCAAACTTAACATGTGTATTGACATATAAAGATTCAACAACTGAGACAAACTGAACAAGTTCCACAGACATGTGACTAACAGGAATGGAATAATGTGTCCATGAACAAAGGGGGGGACAAAATCAAAAGTAACAGTCAGTATCTGGTGTGGCCACCAGCTGAATTAACAACTGCAGTGCATCTCCTCCTCATGGACTGCACCAGATTTGCCAGTTCTTGCTGTGAGATGTTACCCCCGGCACTTGCAAGTTCCCAGACATTTCTGGGGGGAATGGCCCTAGCCCTCACCCTCCGATCCAACAGGTTCCAGACGTGTTCAATGGGATTGAGATCCAGGGTCTTCGCTGGCCATGGCAGAACACTGACATGCCTGTCTTGCAGGAAATCACGCACAGAACGAGCAGTAAGGCTGGTGGCATTGTCATGCTGGAGGGTCATGTCAGGATGAGCCTGCAGGAAGGGTACCACATGAGGGAGGAGGATGTCTTCCCTGTAACGCACACCGTTGAGATTACCTGCAATGAAAACAAGCTCAGTCCGATGATGCTGTGACACCGCCCCAGACCATGACGGACCCTCCACCTCCAAATCGATCTGGCTCCAGAGTACAGGCCTTGGTGTAACGCTCATTCCTTCGATGATAAACGCAAATCCGACCATCACCTCTGGTGAGACAAAACCGGGACTCGTCAGTGAAGAGCACTTTTTACCAGTCCTGTCTGGTCCAGCGACGGTGGGTTTGTGCCCATAGGTGACGTTGTTGCCGGTGATGTAAGGCAGGTCCTCACCAGACAACAGGCCTACAAGCCCTCAATCCAGACTCTCTCAGCCTATTGCGGACAGTCTGCGCACTGATGGAGGGATTGTGCGTTCCTGTAGTAACTTGGGCAGTAGTTGTTGCCATCCTGTACCTGTCCCGTGGGTGTGATGTTCGGATGTATCGATCCTGTGCAGGTGTTGTTACACGTGGTCTGCCACTGCGAGGACGATCAGCTGTCCGTCCTGTCTCCCTGTGGCGCTGTCTTAGGCGTCTCACAGTATGGACATTGCAATTTATTGCCCTGGCCACATCTGCAGTCCTCATGCCTCCTTGCAGCATGCCTAAGGCACGTTCACACAGATGAGCAGGGACCCTGGTCATCTTGCTTTTGGTGTTTTTCAGAGTCAGTAGAAAGGCCTCTTTAGTGTCCTAAGTTTTCATAACTGTGACCTTAATTGCCTACCGTCTGTAAGCTGTTAGTGTTTTAACGACCATTCCACAGGTGCATGTTCATTAACTGTTTATGGTTCATTGAACAAACATGGGAAACAGTGTTTAAACACTTTACAATGAAGAGCTGTGAAGTTATTTGGATTTTTACAAATTATTTTTAAAAGACAGGGTCCTGAAAAATGGACATTTACCACATGACTTCTTACTTCATAGTAATAGGTGTATTGTTTTAGCTACATTAAAAAGCGTGTTCATACCTTTGTTGTGTTTTGTTGGTGTAAGTTTAAGGAAAAACAATATTTTTCCTTAAAAATTAATTTTAGGCCCGGCTCAGATCGCATCTCAGAGTGCATCGTTATGTTCCTTCAGTCATTCACACACATTCTTCAAAAGGTGAATGACAGTGAAAGATGAAAACGCACATTAGGGCTATTTACTTACTTAGTCCTATTAAAATTGTCAACAAAATGGGCTAATAAACACACTAATGCTTGGCTGGCTACTACTTGCATGCATTTATTCCAGACACCGATTTAGATGAAGGTAGGGTAAAATCGCCTGCCCAATTATTGTTTCCCTTTTGAGAGTAACAAAACTTCTCTCCCGACACAACATTTGTACAATTCAAATAAATCTACCTGAATTCGTAATTTTATTTTCTTATGATCTGTAAAAATGACTGGATAATAATAAATATTAGCATGCATAATATTAGAAAGAAGCATGGGCTTGAATCACGATATAACGACAGGTGTGATCAGCAATGGCATATTTAGACAAAAGTAGGCCTACAAAGTAGGCCTACTAAACAACACCAAGTAGACAAAAACAAACATATGGCCTCAGCAGTCTACAGAAAATAACTTGAACAATGACTAGCTACGGATTCTGATTCATACATGATGTTTGGAGAAGGGGAGACTTGTACCCTGAGACGAGTGACTGAGTGAAATAGCCGTCCGTGTGTCTGTCTGGGGAAATGAGAGCAGATGGAGAATGGCTTGTTCTATTCCAATCGTTGCAGCAGGCTCAACTGATATCCCGCCCGTTTCTTTACAGACCGAAGAACTAGCCAATAGTTGTTTGGAGCACACAGCGCTTCACACTGTGTGAGTGAAAGAGCGATGCTTGCTAGCAGCTGAATTATTTATTTTTCAGACCACGGATAATTACAAAAAATATTTGTCATCGTATTCCTAAACAAACTCCATATCCTTCATGATACTTGTTTTGTCCGAGTACTAGGCACACCAGCACCTCCTCTCCCTCCCTTTTCTGCTGCTTCCCTCACTCGGATCAGGTCTGGATCCAACCAGGTCCATACGGAATGGGTTGTAGTTGTCTTCGGGTATGTTCAGAACGGGTCTCTAGATTTAAAGTATTTATGCATATCGGGTCCAGATGGGAAGGCCCCAGGTCCATTTCAGAATGGGTCCAACTTCTTGGACCCGTGAAGGCCTCTAATGCCTTCATCGACTCGATTTTGTGTATAGAAAACACTTCTGGCAAAACAGAATTCTTCCATTTTCTGCAAACTAGCATACATAACAACTCTGCAAAATATGTCCCATTTACCCGGTTGGAAAACAGTGAAGAACATGCAGCAACCCTTCTACGGGCATGTGGGGAGGGTTTTTTAAATTCTTGAAATATTTCACAGCCAAGGGGCCATTCTAGCCGTTTCATCTAATAATACATTATCCAGACCGCCAAAGGATTTTGAGTTATGGCTAACATGCTTTTGAGCTATGGCTAATGTGGGTTTGAATTAAATTGACTTTTTTTTCGGGGTTGTTACATTTTTTGTTAAAAACAATTTCCGTCTGACATTTCTAAGTGGAAATTACAAACTTCAGAAGCCTTTTTAAAACCTCAAACAGATTACAAGTTAAACATTTACTGCATTTCAGGAAAGTTCTCCTGCAACAGAGTGATGTCTGTCCCTAGGCATTGATCTGGTGGTTCAGAATGATGGACGCTCCTCTCTTCACAATCTTCTAGACGTCTTCACGGATCCACCGCTACCCGGATACCCGAGACCAGACCCCGTGCGATCTATCTCGGGTGTGTAATTGTAACTGACTTGTCCGGAAGGACCCATGCAGATCCGAATGCGACTGCTGCTGTAGAGAGAAATTGCATAATTTATGCTGCTGCTCAAGAGTGGCGAGTGTAGCTTGTTGGTGTTGTTGGCCAATCATAAGTCATCAAAGCGGCAATAGGCTACAGTCATAGAGCCTCCACGTGGGGCAAATGTTAGGCGAGATCTAATCAATGGAAGATGGAATTCAAATGATGGAATTAAAAGTTAAAGGAGAAGGACAGGCTAAACGACCAAGAGCCAACGGGCAGGATGCTACTTTATATTCTGAATGGAGTTGTTGTTTGTAAATGTGTCGAACGAGATAGGCTAACTGAGGATGCATGCGCTATAGTAGCTAAATAGCTAAGTTTAACTAGCTTCTCCCGGTTTGATGCAGACAAGACAGGTACGCTAGGTAATCTTCCTAGATGATAAATAATCTAGCTATGGCAGCTTTTAGTCTAATATAGTGCGAGTCGGCTTGGTTGGTTGCTGTCTCGTCTCTCCCCCCTCCTCCCTGTGTCACTCCCTCAAACTCACAGTAGCCAACACACGCAGCACAGCCCTGCTAGAGCATCACCTCAGTCTCGTCCTATTCGTAGCTGGATCCGTTTTATAACACTTGATACGTAATCTGATTTTCTCGTGATTGGAATACCCGGAAGCGTGCTTTAAATGCCGGTAAAGCCGACACCTCAAGCGCACATTACTACTCAGAGCGCATCCTCGTGTTCCTACACTCATTCACACACATTGTTCAAAAGGTAAATGACACCGACAGATGAAAACGCACATTAGGGCTATTTACTTACTTAGTCCTATTCAATAATCAACGGAATAGGCCAAATACCCAACTACTGCCTGCATTTATTCCCTACACAGAGCTAGATAAAGGTAGGCGAAATCGCTTGACCCATTAACGGTATATTTTCACTTTCCAGAGTAGCAAAACTTGTCTCTCTCGATACTTACGCCGCCACATTTGTACAATCAAAATAAAAACAGCCTACATTTGTCATTTTATTTTCGAGTGATCTGTCGCTTGGTAAACATGCCTGGGATAGAATAAATGATAACACTGAAAACGTTCTTCACCCCCAGAAACATCCCTTTGTCCTCTCCTCCAGCCCGACTTCCCTCTCCCAATGCAAGGCTGAATGATGGACGCTCCTCTCTTCACAACGTGTGTGTGTGTCCTCTCTCCACAACAGAGTTCAAAGGAAGTGTACATTTGGGGACATGGAAACATAATAATGAAAAAAATTATGTCATGGAAACAGACCTTCTTCCAGATCTTGTTGAGGAAGATGCTGATCATGGTCAGTGTGTTTGGACAAAGCAATTCAAACGGATGGATAGGTAGCTGGATGAATGTGAACCTACCCGTCAAGCTGAAACACTTCTCAGCAGGGACATCTCTCTGATGGAGAGCTGAGGTATTATTTTAAGAGGATCCTGCTAGTCAAATTGCACAATCGATATGGAGACCATGACGCTCCATTTCCTAAACCCTAAATCCTCGGTCAATTTCGAGAAGCCCCCACCCCTGTTGGTTTGGAAATGTAAAAAATATATATTGTTTTTCAGGCTTATGAAAACAGATCGGCGTGGAGAGAGGAGCTGCAGGAGATACACTGTGGAGGTGTTTGTTTTCTTGTCAAATCCCTTAGTCGTAACAGTCATGAAATTAAGTCTCCTTAGAAGAGACACACACACACACAGCCCCTGCTCAGATACCTTAGCTCAAATACCGTGCCACAGTCCTGTCCTACGCCACCTGCTGCCCCAGACTGAGCATGTGCTACAGACTACCGTCTCTCCGCTCCACTCTCCTATCCTCTCATGCCAAACACCAGGTTAACGCTTCTGTCCGCTCCACTGGCCTTAACTGCCCCCCTCAACACCTCCCACCACCTCCGCCCTGCCTAGAAAGGTCATCTTCCAGTCAGTTCACATCAGTCGTCATCTGGGGACCCTGAGCTCCAGAGCTGGTAGTGTCTGCAATTAAGATGCATGGCTGAGTTAAGACCTTAGTGTTTTACTAGGCTACACTAGGACCGGACAGTGCCGGCCTCGCCTCTGATACTGCTCCTCACAACTCGCTCTCCTTCTTTCCTCTCCCTTCTCCTCCACCCTTTCCTTTTCTGTTCTACCTATCCCTTCTAACTCATTTCTCCTCTTCTCTGCTGATTTCATCAGCGTTGTCATCATTATTCAAACACTGTTCTTAAAACATGTTAATATGTTAAACATGTTTAAACATGTTAATAATTGATTTACATAGGACGTAAGGTGTTGACTGTGGTAATGCTTTTCTTTTTGGGGGTTTACTTATTATCTTTGTGTGTCTGAGAAGGAATAAGACAGACAATATTTTACATGAAGTCATGTTTGCTAGTGCTGGTTATTTAAAGGGAAAGTGATACCCCTTTTTCGCCTCTTGTTAAAAGGTCCGGAGGACTGGGGGTGCTGTCTTAAAGGGTTTGCGAGATTTGTTAGCTTCAGATGGTTCCTATCCATTTATTGGAATAAAAGGTCCCCCAGATTTCTCCCCCAAAAAATACAGTTTCTCAGGTGCTAAACAACAGACAGTGTAGAATATTGACCACCTTCTGAGATATATCAAAAGTCAGAAAATGTATTTTGTTGGGTGAACTATCCCTTTAAGAGATGGCTTCCGAGAGCCCATCAGTAGCAGTTTACCTCCTGAGCTCAAAGATGAGTAAACAACAGTTAGTTTGTGATTCTACCACAGCAGCTTTACTGGCATGCAGGATGACAGGCTGTCTAAGTCGCTCATTAAACACACACACACACACACATTTCTGGCTAGGAGCATTTGGCTGTGGCTTGGGTGGGAGTTTATCTTTTTTCAGATTTTTTTTTTTTTTACTGGCTGAGTTGATCAACATCTGTGGAAGAAGCAGAAGCGGAAAAATACCAAATTAATAAAAATGGTGGTGGGGGATTATCTTTCAGGGGAAAAAAACTAGTTTGGTATTTGGTATTTTATTAAGATCCCCATTAGCTGTTGCAAAAGCAGCAGCTACTCTTCCTGGAGTCCACACAAAACATGAAACATAATGCAGAATGACATAATACAGAACATCAATAGACAAGGACAGAACACTAAGTACATTTTTTGAAAAGGCACACGTAGCCTATATACCAATGCATACACACAAACTATCTAGGTCAAATAGGGGAGAGGCGTTGTGCCGCAAGGTTTTTAAAGACTCAAATACATCCTTGAACCTGGGTGACCAGAGTAGTCGGGAGTCAAAGGTCAACAATGTCAAAGGTCAGAAAATGTGAACGTCCTTGAAGAACATTTGCTTGGCCATCTCTCATGTTTAACTCCATTACCATGGTTCACGTAGTAGGTTGGCCCGTTGGGGTCTAGATAGTCAGCTAGTTACACAAGCATATTGTGACATGTACAGGCAGAAACTTATACACAACTGTCATGAGGTTGCCCTCGTTGGGTAGAGCAAGCCCCATCCCCCCCCCCCCCCCCCCCCCCCCCCCGCCTCCTTCAAATAGGCTGCTGTGGTCAGAGAGAGGTCGTAAATTCCTGAGAAGACCCTGCCACATGGCCCCACAGTATAAGAGGCAGAGTAAATTTTCATAGAGCACAAAGGAATTTCTTCCACCTCACAGAACTTGAGGTACGAACAAATGTCATGTTCCGGAGAAAGTATAAAAGATCGGTGAAGAATCCAGCTACGAACTGGTCTGTTTGTTACAACTTGAGGAAGCTCATGGGAGACGGTGTGGCCACATTACCATAATGCTGTTTATATAATAGCCTCAGATATGAGGTTTACATCTAATTGTTGTATAAGATGAATGAGTGAGTATGATACTGTTTGTAAAATTGTGTAATATGATTTTGGACTGTTTAATGAAGGAAAATACAATTCCCTTTTGATTTGAACTAAATCAGAGAACCGCCCCTGAGCCCAGTTTGGGTCAGGCATCCTGGGACAGCCCCTTTTCTGCAATTCTGAATAAAACCCAACTTATCACCAGAAATTATCACCAGACCATGTTTTTCTCCATTAGGAGAGGACAAAGGTTGTAGACCATTGCTGAATTGGTGACCATTGCTGAAATTGCTTTTAACCATACCACATTGTTAAACTCTTAGACTATCGATAAGACAGAATAAGAACAAGTCTTTGATATGAATTACTATTCTGCAGCTAGGAATTCGGTATCATTGAACGCGAAGAACGACAACCGCCGAAACATCCATTCTATAACGAAACTAATGAATGTCACTCTGAACTACCCACTATAACCACGATAGAGAGAGAGAGAGAGAGAGGGAAAGATACGGACAATTCTACAAAATAAACAACTTTTCACCAGCGATCAAGACGACACACTGAGCGTAAATATATATATTGATTGCAATTGTTCCCAAATGAGTAAGCGTTCATGTGCAAAGGATTAGCATTTCAATTGTTATAATTATCACTCTGTAGTGACTTCTTAGTCGACCCCCACTTCCCCTTTTGTCTAACAAGCCGCCATGCCGGTTTAGCCCACTAGTGCACATTCCCCTATCATTTCTTGTAACCACAATTACTTTGTTTGTTTGTTTATGCATTTCTGTGAATTACTTAGCAAGTAATAAATAAATTTTTAAGACAATTGATGTATGGGATGACTCATAGTGAAGACTGGGTTCGTGCAGATAACCAACAATTTCCGACGTTTGGAATGAGACTAACGTGAGGTAAAGTAAATAATTAATTAATTAGAAGACTAATTGATCAGATAAAATATCTGAAAAGTTATTTTAGGAAATTTTAACTTTGTAATCTGAATATTTTTCCTTGGTGCCCTGACTTCCTAGTTAATTACGGTTACATGATTAATCAGTTGATCGCGTAATACTAATTACAGAGAATCTTTGATTAAAAAACTATAAGTCTTCAATTTAATGATAGTAAAGACACAACATTTATGACACCCCCTGTCAGGAATCTAAGATAGACTTTGCTGTTGAACTCTATATATCAATTGCGCAAACAGAATTGTACAAACAGACTGCTTTGTATACATTCAAATTGGTTGTGTGTGTGTATTCCCATTTGAAGAGGCTACAGAGCACCTCCGGTAGTGGTCTTTAGAGAGAGCAATGAGTGATAAATTCCAGATTTAGTCCATTAGGCCAAACGGTACTACTTCTGTCAGTCAATATTAATTCATAGAGCCAGTAAGGTTCGGAATTAGAGGATAGAACTTCGGCGTTCGAGCCGAAGTATTTAACTGCCTACCGCACTACACCAGTGTGAACAGACTACAGGCATATCCGTATCATGTACCATGTCGCTCCGGTCAACATAACGCTAGCAAAGTATGCCGAATGGTTTAATGTGAGACATCACTAGTAAACCCACCCTTTCCATGGTAAAAGGGACCCTATTTGGTGCTTAGAACGTGATTTAGCTGGCACGAGAGGCTAAGCTAACAGAGAGGGAACATTTTTCACTTCCTGTGTTCTGTTTAAATTCCTCCGCCTTGCGCGATGCAAGTCCCGCCCTTTGTTCTTCTGTTTGATTTCAGCATTCTGCATCACTGGTGGTGAAGAATCGCAAGTACATCTCTTAAAAGAAGTGTTGGAAATCCAAACGTGGATCACGTTAAAATAATCCAGCTTAAATCCAATCCTTAAACTTTGCAATAGTAACCTAGATTAACCAATTTCCCAGGTGAATTTAAAGTTTAATTCCCAGATAGCCTATTCAGGTTTGATTATTCATTAAATTTGATCAAATCAGTAAATTCTGCTTCTGCAAAGCACAATCAATCAGTCCCGCCTCCAGCGGGAATCCCATATGGCTTTGGCATGAGGGGAAAGTGTACCATAGTGGTAAATGTACCTAACATTACCTTTATGATAATCCAGCAATCTCAATTGCTTGGGTATTATCGTCTCATTCAATTTATTTATTTATATTGTCGAACATACCTTTCTAGGTTCTTCCAGTTAAATGAGACACTTTAAGCTTTGCAATAGTAACCTAGATGAACCAACTTCCCAGGTTAATTTAAAGTTTAATTCCCAGATAGCCTATCCAGGTATGATTTAACCATTATCATTGATTAATTCAATTTGCTTTTGCAAATTCATTCACGTCCAACTTCCACAGTACTGTCCAGTACTGATGGTTCATTAACGTCTATAAATATATTAAAATCGTCTTTGCAGCTCCCAATATATTCCAAAACCAATCTTAGGAAAACCTATTTTTCCTTTCAAATGTTCTAATAATGTGCAAGTATCAGAGGTGGTAGTCCCCACTCGCCCGCTAATTAGTGAACCTCCACTCGCAAATGGATTGATCGCTGACCTCAGCAGTGATACCAACCCTAATTATGTCATTAGTGGAAAAGCAGACAACAACGCTTTCCAAAATCAACCATCGGGCGCAGGCCTCGTAAAGGTTCTCTCCAGTCTAGCCCTGATGTCTTGCCATCCGAGATTGTCATCTGTCCAATACCGCAATTCACAGCTGAAGCACGAGCAGGTAATGATAGACCTAAAGGGACAGGTGGAGAGAACCGGGAAGCCAATGACAAATGCAGAAAAGGGAAAATTCTGCTAGCTATGGAACTGCGCTTGAAAACAGAACAATTAAATGTAATTGCAAAAACGTATGATGATGAACAAGCACAAGCTCTTCAACAAAATCGTCTTCTACAGGAACAAAATCATATGCTACAGGAACAACTCGATTTAGCCAAAACTAAATATGATGTCCACGCCAAACTAGATAAATTTGAAGAGTTATCTACAAACAGGAGCGCTCAACTTGATAACATGCATGCAGTTTTGTTGAACGTTACTCAAAGTAACACGATTCTACTCCCAACGCTGCAGACCAAAGACGATCAGTTAATGAACACAATGACAAAGTTGGATGACAAATCAGCAGAACTCATTGAAGTCGCTGACCAAATGAATGATGAGAGGACTCAGGTGATGAAGATGGAAATATTGATTTCTAAGCAAGCGGAGGAAATCTCATCACTGAATCTCTCGCTCCGTACTCAAGACCGTATCTGCAAGCCATGACAGATAAGTTTGAGACCGAAAGGAGCAAGTGTGACACTCATGTGTCCAAAATCAGTACTCGAAGCGCTCAAGTGGACTCTGCAATGCAGCAGAATACCACCCTTAGGTAGCATCTGGAGGAAGTCCAGAATGGTCACGCTCTACCAATCCAAGCAACCGGAGCCCTGTACTCACAAGAGTAAAGACGGTAGGTTTCAGACCTTGCCTCCCTCATGTGTCCCTCAGTCTTCTCCTCTTGGCCATTCGGCACTGAGTAATATTGCGCCTCTTGGCCAACAACAACAAGAAGGCTTGGCTTCTCCTCTTGGCCTTTCGGCCCCAATCTCTCCACAGGATGATGCCAACCCTCTCCGCCCGCTTGGCGCAGAATACCTTGACAAACTCATCAAGATTTTCACTACCTTTGACCCCGTTCCAGATCAGCCAAACGATACTGAGACGTTCCTAGCTGACATAGAGGACGCGTTGGATGGCTACCCGAACGCTACGGGTTCTGACAGGGTTTGCCTGTTGAAGCGAACATCGAATAGACGCGTGACAAGGTTAATTCGTCTACAACAGCAACACGTGCTAAATGACTATGCTAAACTTGCCACAGCTTTGAAAATAGAATTCAGTGCTTCTGCGACTCGCAAACACTATAGCTCACTGGCTAACACCGTTAAACAAGCTCGGAACGAACACCCACAAGTTTACTTTGGCCTACTCACTGAAACAGGCATGGAAGACCTGTTACCTTTTAAACAAATGTTCCTGTCGTACATGTAACCTACCTTCATTACCTACTTGGGCCCTGCCGCCCACGTTGGCTTGCCTATCTTACAACTCAGAGAGCTTGCAAGCACAGCTTTTGAGGCACAAAAAGTTCACAATGGTAAGAGCCCTGACCACTAGGTTTTGAAGTTTGACCAGGAGCACTCACTCCAGTTAGAGGGTGCATTATCAGGTATTGGAGCGTTGAGAGATGATGCACAACAACAGTTTCTACCATGAAACCATGATTCCAATTACCTCCGTTGTCGAAATAACTATAAAGTACGTTGCTATCAACATGACTACTGCTACAATCGACCTGTTCGCTACGTTCCTGCACCCAACCCACAAAAAGTGTCAGAGCACAAGGGTAACAAAGGGGTGAAGGACGATCAAAACGTGGACCAATGTTCTCCAGAAGTTCCACTACGGGAAGAACTAAAGCGAGAACAATTTGAGAAAAGGGTAAAAGATAAGTCACAAGGACTCGACGAGGAATTACGGGACACCAGGTCCGCAGGTATTAACACCCATAGCAAGGACGTTAAAGTTAAGATTTCTCCCGCTCTCATTCAAGACCCTATCCAGGGCCCGCTTGATCAAGAAACAAGCCCCCGGGCTTTGTCTATGGACTCTGATACAAAGGTAGTGAAGAAAAAGGTCAAACGCTTCGTTAAAGCCAAGCCCACTCAAAATCGGAAAAGACAAACTGCTTCCACCTTGAACAGAAATGGCACATCACGTCATTGCGAATGACCACTCCACTTTGTGGGGAATATGTCCACTAACCACGAATCTAAACGGCCATACCTGGAAACAGTCCTAGAGGACTGCTTAACTTGTCATGCGCTAATTGATTCTGGTGCGACAATATCACGCATCTCTCAAACCTTGTTCGATGATCTCAAAAGGGCTTTGAAGCCAACTAAACGTGGGTTAAAAGTGGAACGATGTGACACTACACTGTATAAATTACCAGCCTCGAAACTGTAACCCTGCTACTTGGCGCAGACATGATGGATCGGTTACTCCCATTGATGGATTGAAAAACCAACCAGGTATGGTCACAGGCCACCGTGCCTTCTCCACTGACCACACTGTCCTCCCCTAATGCTAGCTGCAACGCAGTCATTCACGAGGGGTATCTGTCGAAAGCACCCCTTGGGAAAAAGAAAGCTCTTGGGGGCCTTGACAATAGCGACATAGGAGTCACTCAGAGTGCAACACGTGGAAGGGAATCTCCAGTGCACTCTTCCAATGGTTAACACATGTCACTAATAAATAGAATCCTCCATTCAGGAGGAAAATTATTAGAATCATTAACCACGATCACACCACGTACGACTTGTCCAATACTTAAAGAGTACTTCCGTCGTGAGGTTAGCTCCTCTGTGGATAACATAGCTATGACTGGTAGTAAAAACTACTACAGACTCCCTTGACACCAATTCTGACTGACCTCCAGGCATTGACCTGAAAATTACCTGACTACATCAGACTCATTCTGAACAAGTTGTAATCTGCCAGGTTACTTGGTTTTCTTCCCTTGACATGTGCGCTTGAGTAAGCATAAACGCACATGCACAACGGAACATCCAATTAGGATTTATGCTAGGATCACTTAACCTGTTGCGATGACCAAACCCGGATCCGGGATTCTATTTATAGACCTAAGCTCATTACCATAACGCAACGTTAACTATTCATGAAAATCGCAAATGAAATGAAATAAATATGCTAGCTCTCAAGCTTAGCCTTTTGTTAACAACACTGTCATCTCAGATTTTCAAAATATGCTTTTCAACCATAGGAAAACAATCATTTGTGTAACAGTAGCTAGCTAGCGTAGCATTTAGCGTTAGCATTAGCGTTAGCATTTAGCAGGCAACTATCACAAAAACAAGTAAAGCCTTCAAATAAAATAACTTACCTTTGAAGAACTTCTGATGTTTTCAATGAGGAGACTCTCAGTTAGATAGCAGATGCTCAGTTTTTCCAAAAAGATTCTTTGTGTATTAGAAATAGCTCCGTTTTGTACATCACATTTGGCTCCCAAAAAAAAAAAAAAAAAAAAAAAAAAAGAAAATTCAGCCCTCAAAACGCGAACTTTTTTCCAAATTAACTCCATAATATCGACTGAAACATGGCAAACGTGGTTTAGAATCAATCCTCAAGGTGTTTTTCCACATATCTCTTCAATGATATATCCTTCGTGGAAGCCTGGTTTCTCCTTGCTCTCAAATGGAAAAATAAATGCACCTGGCTTTACGCTCCAATTTCGACGCAGGGACACCAGGCGGACACTTGGAAAATGTAGTCTCTTATGGTCAATCTTCCAATGATATGCCTACAAATACGTCACAATGCTGCTAACACTTTGGGGGAACGACAGAAAGTGTAGGCTCATTCCTTGCGCAATCACAGCCATATAAGGAGACAATGGAAAACAGAGCTTCAGAAATTCTGCTCATTTCCTGGTTGACGCATCATCTTGGTTTCGCCTGTAGAATGAGTTCTGGGGCACTTACAGACAATATCTTTGCAGATTCTGAAACTTCAGAGTGTTTTCTTTCAAAAACTTTCAATATGCATAGTCGAGCATCTTTTCGTGACAAAATATCGCGCTTAAAACGGGAACGTTTTTTATCCAAAAATGAAATAGCGCCCCTAGAGATCAAAGAGGTTAAGGGTCCAAGCAAAATACCAGCCTAAGTAAAGTTGAACATTTACTTCTAGGCCTTTGACTCTACAGCACTCACCAGTTTTCTTCCCAGAAGTCCATAGGTCATCCCTGTAGACTGCCCAAAACTAGTGCCTTACAGCTGTAAACTTATCATATAGTTATCAACTTAGGATAGTGCCTAAACAACACACCAAGTAGGAAAACCATAGATATGGCATTAGAGACTATGCCATGATAGTCATTTTGCCAGAACATTGGACGTATATAGAATATAGTCCAATTCGATGATTTTTGTGTGAGAACTATTTTTTGTATAACTTTTGTTAATGCTTTCATTCCTTTTCGGTTCAGTTCCTTTGACACTTAGGAAGTGATAGAGCCATAAACAAAGACCCCATAAAACCAACACTTAGTGCCACAATGCCGCTCATTGGGGAATGAATGTAATTATATATATTTCATGAGTGTGTGTGCGTTGTTAACATCTGCCTAAGTTACTGCCCAGATCTTCCAGCCTGGACGATGACCAGAAGACGAGTCCGGAACGTCGACCCCAAATCCGGACACCCACGGCCCATCCCTGTGGCGGCATGCCCCGCTGTCAGAGAGCCAAGGTAAACCACCAGAGAGGGAGGGGGGGGGACCGCAACAGCGATCACCAACCAGGACCAGGACAACCTGGCCCTCCCTGGGGTACTTTGCAGCTTCCAGGGAACCAAACCAAGGTACATAACTAGAAGGGACCGCAACGGCGATCACCAACCGGACATCAACTGCCATCCTTGTGGTGGACTGCTCCGCTTTCAGAGAAGCCTACCAAGTTCAACCACCAGAGGGGACTACAACGATGATCTACAAACAGGACATCACGTGTTCATGATTTTTTTTTATTTGTAATTTACAGGACAAACAAGATCCAAACCATCAGGGAGGGTATGTCATGACGTTGCCCTCGTTGGGTATAGAAAGCCCCATCCCCCTCTCCCTGCCTCCCCCTTGCCTCCTTCAACTAGGCTGCTGTGGTCAGAGAGAGGTCGTAAATTCCTGAGAAGACCCTGTCACATGGCCCCACAGTATAAGAGGCAGAGTAAATTTTCATAGAGCACAAAGGAATTTCTTCCACCTCACAGAACTTGAGGTACGAACATATTTCATGTTCCGGGGGAAAGTATAAAAGATCGGTGAAGAATCCAGCTATGAACTGGTCCATTTGTTACAACTTGGGGAAGCTCATGGGAGACGGTGTCACATTACCATAACGCTGTTTATATAATAGCCTCAGATATGAGGTTTACATCTAATTGTTGTATAATATGAATGAGTGAGTATGACACTGTTTGTAAAATTGTGTAATATAATTTTGGACTGTTTAATGAAGGAAAATATAATTCCCTTTTGATTTGAACTAAATCAGAGGACCGCCCCTGAGCCCAGTTAGGGTCAGGCATCCTGGGACAGCCCCTTTTCTGCCATTCCGAATAAAACCCAACTTATCACCAGAAATTATCACCAGACCATGTTTTTCTCCATTAGAAGAGGACGAAGGTTGTAGACCATTGCTGAATCTTTTAACCATACCACATGGTTAAACTCTTAGACTATCGATAAGACAGAATAAGAACAAGTCTTTGATATTAATTACTAGTCTGCAGCTAGGAATTCGGTATCATTGAACGCAAAGAACGACAACCGCCGAAACACACTGAGCGTAAATATATATATTGATTGCAATTGTTCCCGAATGAGTGAGCGTTCATGTGCAAAGGATTAGCATTTCAATTGTTATAATTATCACTCTGTAGTGACTTCTTAGTCGACCCCCACTTCCCCTTTTGTCTAACAAGCCGCCATGCCGGTTTAGCCCACTAGTGCACATTCCCCTATCATTTCTTGTAACCACATTTACTTTGTTTGTTTGTTTGTTTATGCATTTCTGTGAATTACTTACTTAGTAATAAATAAATGATTTAAGACAATTGATGTATGGATGACTCAGTAAAGACTGTGTTTGTGCAGGTAACCAACAATTTACGACGTTTGGAATGAACCTAACGTGAGATAAATAATTAATTAATTAGAAGACTAATTGATCAGATAAAATATCTGAAAAGTTATTTTAGGAAATGATAACTTTGTTATCTGAATATTTTTCCTTGGTGCCCCGACTTCCTAGTTAATTATGGTTACATGATTAATCAGTTGATCGCGTAATACTAATTACAGAGAATCTTTGATAAAAGTCTTCAATTTAATGATAGTAAAGACACGACATAACCCTTGTACTAGAAAACACAATTATGTTCACCAACTACCTCTGTCAAATGAATAATACGCCTTGGTGATAATAAGGTAGACATTTCTGGAGCAACCTTGGTACATGAACTCACACAGCGGGCATATATTCATGATATTGGCTCAAACTTATTTAGGAGCCCATGCGGGAGGGCACTACTGAGCCACTGGTGTGAGGACTAGCTCATCCCTACCTCCCTTCTCCTACCTCTCTAACTTCACTGATGATGGCTTCCAATGAGTTTTCTGCTGTTTATACACTATGCATCGCTCCTTCTCACTCCAGGGTGGAGGAGTGGGGCGAGGGATGAGAGGGAGACAGAAAGGAGGGGTTCTCCCCCCTTCTCTCTCTCCCTCCTTGTTCGCTATTGTATTTTAATGGAGAGGGGCCTTACCATGAGTCCCATACATTATCCCCTAATACAGTTCATATAGAGCTTGGTCATAGGTCATTAAGACAAATACTTGGTTGTCTACCTCCTCCTCCATGCACAGCAATGCTGCACAGCATTCATTAATCACACACACACACATTTCAAGATAATGCTCAGCGGCAGCAGCATAACCACATGGCCAGTCTTACGGAGTAGGATGAAGGGGGGGGGGGAGAGAGAGAGAGAGAGAGAGAGAGAGCGAGAGAGAGAGAGAGAGAGAGAGATGGACGGAGGGAGAGAGAAGGAGGCGGAGAGACAGAGAGGGAAAGTAGCACAGACAGCCACACGGCCAGCCTGACAGAGTGGGATGGAAGGGGAGAAATGGAGGGTGGGAGACATAGACGGGGGGAGTGGGGCACAGGCACACGGCCAGTGTGACAAAGTGGGAGAGACAGAGACACAGCGAGAGAGAGAGAGAGAGAGAGAGACACAGCGAGAGAGAGAGAGAGACACAGTGAGAGAGGGAGAGAGAGAGAGAGCGAGAGAGAGCGAGAGAGAGCGAGAGAGAGCGAGAGAGAGGAGGAGACAGAGGGAGAGACAGGGGCCCTCCAGCTAGAGAAGCCACTAGACCTTGCTCTACTCCTCATTCTCCTCGCTTTCCTTTACCTCTCTCCCTTCCTCGTCCACTTCCTGCTATGCTAGAGGCCACTGTACTATACCTACTACCCACTCCTTAACATATTTGTCTCTTCCTTGCCCTCCTCTCTAGCCCACTGTGCTATACCTGCTAGAGTCCTGCATGGGGTCGGATACCCACGGTTCAGCTGGCGGATGGAATTAAACAAATTATTTCAACCTGCGGGTTGGCTCGCGGTTCAAAACAATTATATTTCTGGTTGGAAACGTTTTATATCAAGGTACAATATTTGTTTTACAAACCCAGGACCTTGTTGTGTTGTGAATTCCATTCTGTGAGAGGTCATCTAGACATAGTAGGCTACCAGCCACACATACAGCGAGAGGGTGTTGAGCAGGGAACTGTCCATTATTTGTGTGGGGAAATACAACATAAAAAGGTTATGATGGGGGTATACACCATCATGGAAACAGGTGCTGCACGAGTGAAATCCCCGGTTTTGGAGTGGAGAAGGACAACAATCCAGTAGATGGATAGGCGACACAGTCTGCAAAAATTGCAAGCAGGTATTTGTTTACGACAGTAGGAAGACAGCAGGAAGACAGCAGGAAGACAGCCACGTCTCCAATGATTAAAGTAGGCTTTCGTTCAAGTGATGAATGGACTTTTTTTTGTGATAATTACATTGGCCTATGTCTTTATTGTTTAAGTAGGCCTATTTGTAGGTTAATTCAGGCTTTTGTTCATTTAGACCATACGCAGACCATATAAAGTTTAAACCGATGCGTCTGGTAAAAGTTTAAGTATAGCCTACTAAATAAATGTATTTTTGAAGCCTATACTCGACTCTGGGAATTGTTTATTTAAATTTCCATTAAACTATTTGATTATCTAAACAATATTGAACGTAAAGGTCTGGTTTTGTTATGTCGGCTATAGGCTTTCATTACGTAACAAGGCAATTGTTTTTCCAAAGAAATTTGAGTTGTCAATGTGCCGCATCGCAGTGTGAAGATGAAACTAGACTGTTGTTAATTCATGGCATGGTTTCCTTTTATCCAAATGATGCATAGACATGCGGACAAATTAATTACTGCAAGGAAGGGGAATAATAGCCTACTACTCGAGTCATAAAAACAATTCAATCATTTGATCTACCTGTGGCTATGGAACTCTGTTCCCAGTCCATCCAGCCGTTGCTGATCCAGTTTCCGCTGTTCTGCCTGCGGCCATGGAACCCTTACCTGTTCACTGGACGTGCTACCTTGTCCCGGATCTGCTGTTGTAACCGCTCTTTTTCTCTCTCTCTCCCACGATACCCAACCTGCAGTCTCGAGCTCTGAATGCCTCGGCGACCTCTGAATGCTCGGCTATTAAAAGCCAACTGACATTTACTCCTGAGGTGCTGAACTACTGCATCCTCCATAACCACTGTGATCATTATCTGACCCTGCAGGTCATCTAGAAACGTTTGAACGTCTTGATGAACGATCTGGCCTTAATGTGCATGTACTTTCATAATCTCCACCCGGCACAGCCAGAAGAGGAATGGTTTTCCCTAGCCACTGTGCTTCTACATCTGCATGGCTTGCTCTTTGGGGTTTTAGACTGGGTATCTGTATAAGCACTCTGACAACTGATGATGTAAAAAAAAAAAAGAGGCTTTATAAAAGACATATGATCGATTGACCTTATTTGGTCAGTAACGGATCGGCTCTCAGAACAATTCTATGCGGGTGAGGTCGGGCTGCAGAGAGGAATCTGTAATGATGTCGGTTATCGGGTGGGACCTGGAATTGATGTGGCCGGTGCTAGGCGGGTGTGGCTCCAAAAAACTGACCTATGCAGGAGACCAATATCTGCTACATTCACTCTTCTCCTCCCTCCTCATTTCCTCTCCCACTCAACCTAGTACTATGCTTCTCTATCTGCCACCCACTCCCCAATGTCCTCCTCCTCCTCTTTTTCCTCCCTCACTATACCTGTCACCAGCTCTCCTCCTCCATCCCTCCCTCCCTTCTCTCCTCTGCTGGGGCCAGCGGTGTAAGTCAGTCTTTTAATGGCCTGTTTTCAGCTGGGAACGCTACGATTAGGAGAGTGACAGGGGAAATCTGAAGTAAGAATGGATTAGTGCGAGAGAGAGAGAGCAAGAAAGAGACAGAGAGAGTGAAAGAGGGGGACTTAAGTCCAGATTGCTTGTTTTCCTGAGACAGCTGAATATAAAATTGCACCTTCTCAGTCTATACCATCCAATCTGCTCAGCCTTATTATATTTTATATATATATATATATATATATATAAATAAAGCACAGTGTGTGTGTCTGTGCTACAACGTGCTACAGCGTGTACTAGTGTGTGTGTGTGTGTGTGTGTGTGTGTGTGCGTGTGCGTGTGTGCGCGAGTCCGTGCGCTAGCTACAGTATGTGCTCAGTGTTAGCCTCCTAAGTGCGTGTGCTTAGGTTTTAATCTGAAATCCATAGCTGTCTGTATAGCTGTGTCTGTGGGTGATCGGAGAGGATCTCACCTCTATTTGCCATTCAGACCTGTCATGGTGGGGTTAATACATACACAGGAGGATGACAGCTAGATAACACCCCAGTCATCAGCTTATACCTTCAACAACCATCAGTCATCCTGGAGAAGCCAGACAGACCAGGAGGATTTGGGTAAAGATGTTACCGTCTCTCTTTCTGTTTCCCTTTCTGTTTCTGACTCTCTTTCTCTTCGTCTCTCTCCCTGTGTGTCTCTTTCTCGCCCTCTCTGCATGTGTCTCTCGTATTTACTTTCTCCCCCCTCTCTCCACCAGACTGAAAAAGAATGAGTGAAACAAAGATGGACAATTAAGCCTCTGACGGTTGATGAGGTGGCCACTGAAAGGTCATGTGGCTTCATATAGGGCAATGATAGACAGAGCTTACTGTGTGACACACACACACACACGGCTCAACTCACTGGGATCCTAATCACACCAACACTTAAAGTGTCTAGATCCTACTGAGAGCCATTCAAATCAGCTTACTCTTTTTACAGTGAATTTGAAGCACTCTGACATAATGTAAAAATCCTTCCTCTGAGCTGGTGGAATACTATCATAAAAGAGACCCGTAACAAAGACTGCCTCTCAATATCCAAGCCCTCACTGAATATCCAAGCCCTCGCTGAATGTCCAAGCCCTCGCTGAATGTCCAAGCCCTCGCTGAATGTCCAAGCCCTCGCTGAATGTCCAAGCCCTCGCTGAATGTCCAAGCCCTCGCTGAATGTCCAAGCCCTCGCTGAATGTCCAAGCCCTCGCTGAATAGCCAAGCCCTCGCTGAATGTCCAAGCCCTCGCTGAATGTCCAAGCCCTCGCTGAATAGCCAAGCCCTCGCTGAATAGCCAAGCCCTCGCTGAATAGCCAAGCCCTCGCTGAATAGCCAAGCCCTCGCTGAATAGCCAAGCCCTCGCTGAATAGCCAAGCCCTCGCTGAATAGCCAAGCCCTCGCTGAATAGCCAAGCCCTCGCTGAATATCCAAGCCCTCGCTGAATATCCAAGCCCTCGCTGAATGTCCAAGCCCTCGCTGAATGTCCAAGCCCTCGCTGAATGTCCAAGCCCTCGCTGAATGTCCAAGCCCTCGCTGAATGTCCAAGCCCTCGCTGAATGTCCAAGCCCTCACTGAATGTCCAAGCCCTCACTGAATGTCCAAGCCCTCACTGAATGTCCAAGCCCTCACTGAATGTCCAAGCCATCACTGAATGTCCAAGCCCTCACTGAATGTCCAAGCCCTCACTGAATGTCCAAGCCCTCACTGAATGTCCAAGCCATCACTGAATGTCCAAGCCCTCACTGAATGTCCAAGCCCTCACTGCACACAGAAGAAGTGCACGCCGTAGGAGTGTTGTTGAAACCAAGAGGCCTGTGCCAAAGTGGGTGCTAAAATATGACTGATAACTGATTTAATAGTCACAGAACCAAGCAGATAATTCAGATTTTTCTTAAGGCAAGGACATTCATATCTGTCAGTCAAATGAAACACAGCGTGTTTTTGTGCATGTTAGGAATGGTAAAAGTCCCCCCTAACCACAGATCTAAGACCAGATTACCTTCCCCCAATCCTAACCTTAACTATTAGGGATGAAAAATAACCCTGGACCATTGCTTAGAGAATACTTCTACCATTTGGCTTTTGAGCCCAGCCCAGCCTAGCCCACTCCCCAATGTTGGAGGGGTAACCTTGCCACAGCACTACACAGCACTACGGTGGACTTCTTGAGAAAACAGGATGGGCACAGCCCCCATCCTCATCGAAAACATCAAGTACCTTGTCGTACACATCTGAGGAGCTGAAACGGTCAAACCACACAGAACGCGGTGAAAAAGGCACGAGGCTGTAGAAATTCGACCAGCCACAGTGTTCTACAGGAGCACCATCGAGAGCATACTGTCGGGCTGCATCGCTACCTATATGTACATACCTACCTCAATTACCTCGTACCCCAAAACATTGACTAAGTACTGATGCCCTGTGTATATAGCCAAGTTACCGTTATTTATTCCTCATGCTATTATTTTTCAATTGTTTTTCTTTTTTTTCTCTCTGCATTGTTGGGAAGGCCCCGTAAGCAAGCATTTCACTGTTAGTGTACACATGTTGTTCACCAAGCATGTGACGTAACATCTGATTGATTTGAGGAAGGCACGGCAACACCACCGCCGCTGACCGTAAGGCGCTACACAGAGTGGTACGCTCTGCAGAACGCACCAATGGGTGCACACCGCCTTCCCTTCAGGACACCTACAGCGCCAGATGTCGCAGAAAGGCCCAGAAGATCATCAGGGAACTCAGCCACCCGAGCCACGGCCTGTTCTCCATGCTTCCATCACTCAGACATGGGCAGTACAGTAGCATCATGGCAAAAACTAACAGACTTGCCAATAGCTTCTACCCTCAGACCATCAAGCTGCTGAATAGCCACCACGAGTCAGCTACCTGCTCCCCCTGTACCCCTCCTGTCCCCTCCCATCACTTCCTGATGGCCACTGATGTTTAGTGACCTGAGGGGATATCTGTTCCCTGAGCGCAAGAGAGAGGAAGAGAAAGAGATGGAGCACAGCAGGAGACCAAGAGAAAGAGGGGGGGGGGGGGGTAGAGAGAGGGTGGAGAACACAATACGAATGAGCAAGAGATAGGGGGAGTACAGCAGGAGACCAAGAGAAAGAGGGGGGGGGGTAGAGAGAGGGTGGAGAACACAATACGAATGAGCAAGAGATAGGGGGAGTACAGCAGGAGGTGGCGTCAAAATGTTATGAAGACAGGCACTGCACGACAGGCTGGTTTGTGGTGGTTGACTGGTTGATTATCACGGCAGCAAGGTTAAGTGTTCTTATAGTCTGGAAGGTGTCTCTCTCCGCTCCGCGAGGACAAAAGCAAGTTGCCGAGACGCCTGGCTAATTCTCGGCTAAGCCCTCTCAGGGTCATACAGCAGTCTATTATCCAGACTATGACCTTACTGTGAGCTCAAACATTCTAGACATCTCAAAACACTAATCTATGAAAATAGTCAGGGGTAAGAGTGAAGGGAATCTAGACAATGCAGTCATATTAGTATCAAAAGTGCACTCGACCCTGTGCACAAATCAAGGTTTTCAAGAACCCTCTGCTCCAATTTGACACCTGCTACTGTGCTGCTGCTCTGAATGGAACTCTGCTATTCCTGTGACTTTCCTACCACAGTGACATCTGTATGCTCATTTCTACCGCTGAATATTTCATAAAGTGGTACTCCATCTCGTCACGTCTCATGGTTCTAAGCAGAGCCCCCTGCATGCGTTTATGAAATAGAATTTTACTGGTACTGGTACTTTTGGTAGGAAAGCTCTGGTTTAGTGTAGTTGCAAACAATTCGGATTAGCTTTGGCTATTGGAATAAATACCACAGTATATAGATTGTGAAACACACAACGTATGAATTCAAAAACAAAAACAAGACTTTGGCTATTCGACTAAATACAATAAATGACAGCATAGCAACAATGTACCCATTACAAAACCCGGCAAGCATCTAAGCGAACAGGAGACGCAACAGAAATTAGCTGCCGGACTGCAGTTCAATGCGTCCGCACTCTAATTGTCTGTGTTTCCATTCCACCTGCTGTCTCATTTAAATGTGTCTCAGGTAGCCTCCGCTCCGACTGCCACAACTGCTTTCTACATCAATCTGGAAACTCATTTGCACACGTTCTATTGATCTACTCCCAAAATAAAAAAAAATAAACGAGTTGGGGGGAAAAAAGGCCAATCTAAACTCTAGATTAAAAGCTTCATTAAATGTGAAAATTGGTCAGGGAATATAGAACATCTGTCTCTGGCCCTGCATCACAAACTCCAAGGTTAACAAACAACAATTTACGGCTTTGAGATGCAGCCAAACCCGAGACGGCTCGCCATACCACTGAGCTCACAGTCTTCACAAAGACAACAAGAGTTTGCCAGGCTTAAAAGAAACTTAAAAAGTGACTGCAGGCGTGTCTGGATAATTTAAAACAATGGAATAAGGTGTGTGGGTGTGTGCGCGTGCGTGTGTAAGCTGTGACCTTGGTGCAGCTTTGTGAAGATTTGGCACCAGTACCAGGTATTGTTTTAACTGTCTCCTGGTTAGATGTGTTTGTAGTGTTGTTTATGGAGTGCTGTCAACACAAACTACCCAGAAAAGCTGTTCCCTGTACAAACCACACTCTACCCAGAGAACCTGCTCCCTGTACAAACCACACTCTACCCAGAGAAGCTGTTCCCTGTACAAACCACACTCTACCCAGAGAACCTGCTCCCTGTACAAACCACACTCTACCCAGAGAACCTGCTCCCTGTACAAACCACACTCTACCCAGAGAACCTGTTCCCTGTACAAACCACACTCTACCCAGAGAAGCTGTTCCCTGTACAAACCACACTCTACCCAGAGAAGCTGTTCCCTGTACAAACCACACTCTACCCAGAGAAGCTGTTCCCTGTACAAACCACACTCTACCCAGAGAAGCTGTTCCCTGGAACAAACCACACTCTACCCAGAGAAGCTGTTCCCTGGAACAAACCACACTCTACCCAGAGAAGCTGTTCCCTGGAACAAACCACACTCTACCCAGAGAAGCTGTTCCCTGGAACAAACCACACTCTACCCAGAGAAGCTGTTCCCTGGAACAAACCACAATCTACCCAGAGAAGCTGTTCCCTGGAACAAACCACACTCTACCCAGAGAAGCTGTTCCCTGTACAAACCACACTCTACCCAGAGAACCTGCTCCCTGTACAAACCACACTCTACCCAGAGAACCTGATCCCTGTACAAACCACACTCTACCCAGAGAACCTGCTCCCTGTACAAACCACACTCTACCCAGAGAACCTGCTCCTTGTACAAACCACACTCTACCCAGAGAACCTGCTCCCTGTACAAGCCACACTCTTCCCAGAGAACCTGCTCCTTGTACAAACCACACTCTACCCAGAGAACCTGCTCCCTGTACAAGCCACACTCTTCCCAGAGAACCTGCTCCCTGTACAAACCACACTCTACCCAGAGAAGCTGTTCCCTGTACAAACCACACTCTACCCAGAGAACCTGCTCCCTGTACAAACCACACTCTACCCAGAGAAAAGCTGAGTCCTACACTGAGAAAACCTACTCAGTAAAAAACAAAATAATTAGAGAATAAAGTTGTATTGGGCCTGTCTTATATTTGGTGTGTGTGACTGCAGACTTGCCAAGTCAGAGTGGGTCTGTCTTACCTTTAGGATGTCCTGGGTCTGTGAACTCGTACTTTCCCATCCCCACCGTCCTCAGCATCTGCAGCCCATTGGGCCCTCTAGGACCATCCTGATTGGCTACTGGAGTAGGAGGAACTAGCCGCGCCAACTGCCCATTGGTCAGAGGCAGGGCATGGGGCTGTATGAGAGGGTGAGTTGGGTGAGAGTGGTGAGGAGGGGGGTGAGGCGCCAGATGACCGTTCCCCATCATTCTGTGGTTTTGTTGGTTGGGGTGCGCTCCCCTGGGACCACCTGAGGGGGTAGAGAGGGGCGAGGAGAAGACAGGGGGCTGGGCCAAGGGATAGGGTGGCTGGTAGGGCATTTTGAGCACCATGGCGGGGGGTTGGTGGGCAGTGGAGTGCGGGGGTAGCTGGAAGTGGGCTGTCATGAGTGGGTGGGGGTGGAGGGGCATGGGTGACTGGATGGAGGGAGTCAGACCTATAATAGGGCACTGGACAGTGACACTGTGGCTGAAGGAGGGGGGCTGGTGGGGGTAGGAGTGGGGCAGGAGACTGGACTTGGTCACTGCTGCTACAGAAGGTACCCATGGAGGACCTGGAAAGAGAGACAGGGGGAGAGAGAGCGTGAAGAGAGAGGAGGGGAAGAGAGCGTGAAGAGAGAGAGAGCGAGAGAGAGAGCGAGAGAGCGAGAGAGCGAGAGAAGGAGAGGAAGAGAGGAGAGGAAGAGAGGAAGAGAGAGAGAGGAAGAGAGAGAGGAAGAGAGAGAGAGGAAGAGAGAGAGAGGAAGAGAGAGAGGAAGAGAGAGAGAGGAAGAGAGAGAGGAAGAGAGAGAGAAAGAGAGAGAGGAAGAGAGAGAGAGGAAGAGAGAGAGAGGAAGAGAGAGAGAGAGGAAGAGAGAAAGAGGAAGAGAGAGAGGAAGAGAGAGAGAGGAAGAGAGCGTGAAGGGAGAGAGAGGGGGAAGGTAGGGGAGAGAGAGAGAGGACGGAGAGAGAGAGCACAAGGGTGAGATAGGGAGGAGGGAGAGAGTTTAGATTATTATTACATAACCTCATCATTTACTTGATCCTTTTAGATAGCTGAACAAATTGCACAACAAATTACTTTTCATACACCACAATTCAAAAGTTTGGGGTCACTCAGAAATGTCCTTGTTTTTGAAAGAAAAGCAAATTTTTTTGTACATTAAAATAACATCAAATTGATCAGAAATACAGTGTAGACATTGTGAATGTTGTAAATGACTATTGTAGCTGGAAATGGCAGATTTTATATGGAATATCAACATTGGCGTACAGAGTCCCATTATCAGCAACCATCACTCCTGTGTTCCAATGGCACGTTGTGTTAGCTAATCCAAAACCCTTTTGCAATTATGTTAGCACTCTGAAAACTGTTCTGATTAAAGAAGCAATAAACCTGTCCTTCTTTAAACTAGTTGAGTATCTGGAGCATCTGCATTTGTGGGTTCAATTACAGGCTCAAAATGGCCAGAAACAAATAACTTTCTTTTGAAACTCGTCAGTTTATTCTTGTTCTGAGAAATGAAGACTATTCCATGCGAGAAATTGCCAAGAAACTGAAGATCTCGTACAACGCCGTGTACTACTCCCTTCACAGAACAGAGCAAACTGTCTCTAACCAGAATAGAAAGAGGAGTGGGAGGCCCCGGTGAACAACTGAGCAAGACAAGTACATTAGTGTCTAGTTTGAGAAACAGATGCTTCACAAGTCCTCAACTGGCAGCTTCATTAAATAGTACCTGCAAAACACCAGTCTCAACGTCAACAGTGAAGAGGCGACTCCAGGATGCTGGCCTTCTAGGCAGAGTTGCAAAGAAAAAGCCCCATCTCAGGCTGGCCAATAAAAAGAAAAGATTAAGATGGGCAAAAGAACACAGACACTGGAAAGAGGAACTCTGCCTAGAAGGCCAGCATCCTGAAGTCACCTCTTCACTGTTGACGTTGAGACTGGTGTTTTGTGGGTACTATTTAATGATGTTATTTTAATGGACAAAAAAAATGGCTTTTCTTTCAAAAACAAGGCCATTCATAAGTGACCCCAAACTTTTGAACGGTAGTGTATATAGGGGCCCTACAGTTAACATATTGACCATATACACTGAGTGTACGAAACATTAAGATCACCTGCTCTTTCCATGGCATAGACTGACCAGGTGAATCCAGGTGAAAACTATGATCCCTTATTGATGTCACTTGTTACATCCACTTCAATCAGTCTAGATAAAGGTGAGGAGACAGGTTAAAGAAGGATATTTTTTCTACTTCGAGACATGGATTGTGTATGTGTGCCATTTGGAGGAATTTTTTTTTATACATCAGCTGAGCTAAAAGTTCATCAGAGAACACACACAGGAGAGAAGCCTTACGCCTACTATCACTGTAGGAAGAGAATCTCTCAACCGAGCCACTTAAAAAGTCACCAAGGTATACGTAAAGGAGAGAAGCCTTACTACTGCTCTCAATGTAGGAAGAGTTTATCAACCGAGCCACTTAAAAAGACACCAAGGTATACATAAAGGAGAGAAGCCTTACTACTGCATTCACTGTAGAACCGAGCCACTTATAAAGACACCAATGTATACATAAAAGAGAGAAGCCTTACTACTGCTCTCACTGTAGCAAGTCTCTCTCAATCGAGCCACTTAAAAAGACACCAAGGTATACATACAGGAGCCTTACTACTGCTCTGATTGTAGAAAGAGTTTCTCTCAACAGCGCAACTTAAAAACATACCAATGTATACATTGAGGAGGGAAGCCTCAAGTTCTCTCAGACCAGCTAAGACTAAAGTTACTCCATCAATGAATCCTCATCTCATAAAATAATTGGTAACAGTGAATTGGATTAAATGAAAAAAGCATAGCACATTCTATTGTAATCCTATTGTTTCTCAGTGTGAGAGAACTGTGCAGAGGAAAAGGAGCGTTATAGAATGTCATCCTCTCTTTACCGATCAGTGTGTACCTCGTCAGTTTTTGTCTGTAATGTCTTTGTCGTTATATGTCGGATCCCAGTAAGACTAGCTGTCGCCTTTGTCATCAGCTAATGGGGATCCTAATAAATTAAATAAATGGGCAAGGCAAAATGTTTAAGTGCCTTTGAACGAAGTATGGTAGTAGGTGCCAGGCGCACTCGTTTGGGTCAAGAACAGCAACCCTGCTGAGTTTTTCACGCTCAGCAGTTTCCCATGTGTATCAAGAATGGTCCACCACCCAAAGGACATCCAACCAACTTGACCCAACTGTGGGAAGCATTGGAGTCAACATGGGCCAGCATCCATGTGGAACGCCTACAACACCATGCCCCGACGAATTGAGGCTGCAACTCAACATGTTATTAGGAACGTGTCCTAAATGATGTGTACACTCTGTGTACAGTATACACAGTATGCCTACAGGGAACACGTTCAGTACATGGTATTAGTGATGAGCTCAGTTTACCATGTAGCTAGCTAAGTATGTATTTACAGTATTTTCTACTCTGACGCATACGAGAGCGAGAATGTGTTAGACTGGAAGAAGAGAACATCTCACTACATTATGGTCATCCATCCTCAGGCCAACTATCTCAGCACTATACCACTTTATTCCTACTGTTCTCAACTTGAGCCCTAAACTTGATTAAAACCAGAGAGAGAGAGAGAGAAATCCGATATAATATTATTATGCTCCTATAGTTTTGGCCTGAGTAGTAGGATTTCAACGAGGTGCCAGAATTGATTACAGCCTGATACGTATCTTCTCCTTCCTGTTCTCCATCTTGAGTTATTAAAGTGTTCCTGTACATTTTCTGAACTACAATCAGTCTTTGGACTAAAATATATAATGAAGTGACAAGACGGAACTCATTAGCGATGGCTAACATGCACTCACATTTGCGAGTCCTCTTGCGGCAGAGCTAATGAAAGGTTTAAGAAGGGAAATGTAATTGCATTAACATTAAATGGATCCCTTCTCCTGATTGCTCTCTTGTACCCCATCATTTAAATGTGTGAGCATTAAATATTGGTTGTTTCGTAAGTGCTCCTTGGTCCTTTTATAAGAATTCTATTTCAATTTGGTGAATTGCTCAATCAACCTCTAATTGTTAACATACCGACTGAGGCAATGCTTCAGAAATCAAAGCCCTTCTTTCTCACAAGCGAAAAGTTAACTTTTCCAGACAGAAACTTCTTTAAAACAACCAACTGCAGAGAAGTTCCTATTTAAACCATTGATTCACTCTGGCAGTTGGTGGGGAAGTTTCTCGCGACTCAGTTCAGTGAAGTGCGGAGCTAGTTTCATTGTGGATGCCAGACGTTCACACGCACGCACGCACGCTTGGTTTGAGTGCCATATGCAGCAGCATGGGTGACATCTCACTCCGTGGTTGAGGCTGGTGTGTGTTTGTTTCTTACGCCACCAGACTGTGTGTGTGTGTTTGTGTGTCAGTCCGTGCTTGTAGGCAAAGCCTGTCGTCTGGCCACATTACTAATACCACAGGGCTTCATAGACCATTCAGCCACCTCTATACCCCACACAGCAGGGTCCCTGAGGACAGTGTGTGTGTGTGTGTGTGTGTGTGTGTGTGTGTGTGTGTGTGTGTGTGTACACGCGTCCCTCTATACCCTCCCAGCAGGGTGTTTAGGGGACAGAGAGCACTGCTCTGAACCCCAACCTCCAGAAGAGGAACACGATAGGAATATTGTCCTCAAGTGATGAGTTGAAGAAACTAGCCAAAGCTTTTGGTCAAAGCCACTGTGGTGGCAAAGACTCTCAAACAGACAAGAGCAGAGAGTACTTACTTATTAGTTTGAGAAACTAGACATTTAGAAATGGCGGAGGCATATCTCAAATAGAAAACAGCAGAAAATATATTTCCATTAAGTAGGTCTTAGTGATGTTTTTGAGAAACTAGATATTTAGTAGTAGCAAAGCCTACATTGGCAGTCTCAGCTGACAAGAGTTCAAATACTTATTTTCCATGAAAAAGGTATTATTTCTCTGCGTGTACACAATCAGCTGTGACAGGTTAATTATTGAAATCTTTATTGAGACTGCGTCAATTAGTTAACAGATCATTTGTAGAGTAGGTAACATAGAGCTACAGTACGACGATTATGGAATACTGACTACTCAAGAAGTAGACAGTGGTCATGGATTCATTGCTATAATACCATACAATACAGATTGTACTTTATATTGATGTATACACAGTGCAGTATATAACGAGTGTTACTTGAATATACAGTATTCATTGCATTGCTCGCTATAGTATTAGGAACGTGGAAACTGGATATTTGTTATGGAAGTATACCACATTCATTGCGTTTCTTGAATACATCGTTGGATACAGCTTTCATAGTGTCTAGAGTATATTAATCGTGGAGGTGCCAATGGAGCAAGTGCAATGGCTGTATCATTGTGTATTGTTCTTAAATTAGATCCATTCTCCGTGAGCAGGAGGCAGAGGCCAGCAGAGCAGTGTAACAGAGGGAAATTGACTGCTGCAGGGCACAGCCATTCTGGGTTCACTTTAGTACTATAGGTTCTCAACTTCTGCAGCTCCTAAATTTAACCCATTATTGTCATTGTCATTTATACTCGTGAAATATCCACCTCAGAGAGATGATTTGTTTCAAATCAGAAAATATTACAATAATACAGACTATGATTGCTATTACTAGTATTGCGTGCAGGTGTGTGTGTTTGTGTGGTGTGTGCCGCCGCGTATTGTGTGTGTTTATACGCGTGTATACACACGTGTGTGTGTGTGTGTGTGTGTGTGTGTGTGTGTGTGTGTGTGTGTGTGTGTGTGTGTGTGTGTGTGTGTGTGTCAGTACCTATGGGTTCACAGTCTCTGTGCTGTTGTTTGGCAGGAGGTTCATCAGTCTCCCAGGGTGTGAGCTGGTTGATGGGTGTCTGTCCCCACCTCACCCCTGGAGCTAACAGCAGACCTGGAGCCTGGCTCTCCCTCTCCCCTGGAGACACACCTGATACCTGGGAGAGAGAGGAGAGAGAACAACACATTAGAAAAACAGCAGGACAAAACTAGCTCTGACACCTAGGTATCAGTGAGTGAGTGAGTGAGTGAGTGAGTGAGTGAGTGAGTGAGTGAGTGAGTGAGTGAGTGAGTGAGTGAGTGAGAGATGAACAAATCAGTTTATCGGCCTTCAACTGACACAGGAGATAAACAAGAGCTTAGAAAACCACAAAAATAAACATCAGGTCTGATACACAGGTAAGAGATAGAGATATAGAGAAGAGATAATCGGTCTGTTACATGAAAAGGTTGACTTGTTTGTCAGCAAGCTTTGCAGACATAGATGATCAGGAGAGCAACTGCACTAACTGGTGACTGATGTAGATTATAGTTCCATAACGGCAGATATATCAACATCCACATCCGAGTGACGTTCTATAGGTCCTTACTGTGTGAGACCACACACCTATTCAACTATTCATTAAACCATTCAATTATACCTTGCAGTGTGCAATCAAAAGGCAATTAAACGTTTGTATGGTTTTGAATTTCTCCAGATCAGGACATGGGCGCTTATTAAAATTGTGTCTAGCTGTTACTAATCATGAAGCATAATTGACCTGTAAATATGGTCGATTAGAATGAAATGTGGAGGGGGGGTGGGGATATTAATGACTCTTACTTGGATTATATCCATCTTCAACAAACAATACAATATTGAGACACCTAAGTCTGATGTGTACATACACTGCTCCAAAAAATAAAGGGAACACTAAAATAACACATCCTAGATCTGAATGAATGAAATATTCTTATTAAATACTTGTTTCTTTACATAGTTGAATGTGCTGACAACAAAATCACACAAAAATTATCAATGGAAATCAAATGTATCAACCCATGGAGGTCTGGATTTGGAGTCACACTCAAAATTAAATTGGAAAACCACACTACAGGCTGATCCAACTTTGATGTAATGTCCTTAAAAAAGTCAAAATGAGGCTCAGTAGTGTGTGTGGCCTCCACGTGCCTGTATGACCTACCTACAACGCCTGGGCATGCTCCTGATGAGGTGGCGGATCGTCTCCTGAGGATCTCCTCCCAGACCTGGACTAAAGCATCTGCCAACTCCTGGACAGTCTGTGGTGCAACGTTGGCGTTGGTGGATGGAGCGAGACATGATGTCCCAGATGTGCTCAATTGGATTCAGGTCTGGGGAATGGGCGGGCCAGTCCATAGCATCAATGCCTTCCTCTTGCAGGAACTGCTGACACACTCCAGCCACATGAGGTCTAGCATTGTCTTGCATTAGGAGGAACCCAGGGCCAACCGCACCAGCAAATGGTCTCACAAGGGGTCTGAGGATCTCATCTCGGTACCTAATGGCAGTCAGGCTACCTCTGGCGAGCACATGGAGGCCCAAAGAAATGCCATCCCACACCATGACTGACCCACCGCCAAACCGGTCATGCTGGAGGATGTTGCAGGCAGCAGAACGTTCTCCACAGCATCTCCAGACTCTGTCAAGTCTGTCACATGCTCAGTGTGAACCTGCTTTCATCTGTGAAGAGCACAGGGTGCCAGTGGCGAATTTGCCAATCTTGGTGTTCTCTGGCAAATGCCAAGGCCAGCATGAGGGATAAATGTTTCTCCTGAGTCGGTGAGTGTAGCTATTAAGTTCAGTTTGAGCATCTTAGCAATACAATGTGTTCTATACAGCTGTTAACATTCGACAAGGAAAGAGACACTTAATCAATTATATAATTAACCAGATTACCCCGGATACCAGACTTAGATGACTGATAACTCAGTTCTAGAATGTTGTCATTGATGAGAATGAATCTAAAAAATCTATTGACATTCAGAATTGACTTTGTTTAGACATCCAGCCTGTGTTGTAGTTTCATGACCAGAGACACATTTTCAAAGGCACAGTAGTTTTTTTTATTCGGAGTGGTACATGCATTCACACAGTCTTGATTTATAGGATCCTTCCCCCTGTATGATTGATTTGGCAAGTGATGAAATCCCAAGTTATCAATTAAACGTTTATGGAAAAACTGCACTTGTCTTCATGTGAAAATGTGTTATTAAATATTCTAAAGCTGTCATGTCATCAATCAAATCCAACTTTATTTACAGTATACAGCACATTTCTTACAACAAATGCATTTCATGGTGTTCAAAGTTTCATGAATTGAAAGGCATGTGTCACTTAACATCCTTCCTGTTGGCAGGGGATTCTCTCTACCACATGGGAATGCCTCCGTGGAGCTCATCAGTGTAGCCATGCAGCCTATTTTGGCAGTTCACAATATCTGCCATACAGATGTGGAATTCGAGTGGAGGAAGCCCAACCAGGTGCAGTCAGCGGAGGACCTGTACCCGGCTGAAGACTACAACCCTCTGTCCCGAGAGCCCACAGAGGAGGATCTTCAGTGGCTAAGGAACAGACTCTGGGACAGGTACAGTGGAATGGCAAGTCTCCTTGAACCTGAGCCAGAACAACCGCTGGCTGCAACGTGGCGTTGGTGGATGGAGCGAGACATGATGTCCCAGATGTGCTCAATTGGATTCAGGTCTGGGGAATGGGCGGGCCAGTCCATAGCATCAATGCCTTCCTCTTGCAGGAACTGCTGACACACTCCAGCCACATGAGGTCTAGCATTGTCTTGCATTAGGAGGAACCCAGGGCCAACCGCACCAGCAAATGGTCTCACAAGGGGTCTGAGGATCTCATCTCGGTACCTAATGGCAGTCAGGCTACCTCTGGCGAGCACATGGAGGCCCAAAGAAATGCCATCCCACACCATGACTGACCCACCGCCAAACCGGTCATGCTGGAGGATGTTGCAGGCAGCAGAACGTTCTCCACAGCATCTCCAGACTCTGTCAAGTCTGTCACATGCTCAGTGTGAACCTGCTTTCATCTGTGAAGAGCACAGGGTGCCAGTGGCGAATTTGCCAATCTTGGTGTTCTCTGGCAAATGCCAAATGTCCTGCACGGTGTTGGGCTGTAAGCACAACCCCCACCTGTGGACGTCGGGCCCTCATACCACCCTCATGGAGTCTGTTTCTGACCGTTTGAGCAGACACATGCACATTTGTGGCCTGCTGGAAGTCATTTTGCAGGACTCTGGCAGTGCTCCTCCTGTTCCTCCTTGCACAAAGGTGGAGGTAGCGGTCCTGCTGCTGGGCTGTTGCCCTCCTTCGGCCTCCTCCACGTCTCCTGATGTACTGGCCTGTCTCCTGGTAGCGCCTCCATGCTCTGGACACTACGCTGACAGACACAGCAAACCTTCTTGCCACAGCTCGCATTGATGTGCCATCCTGGATGAGCTGCACTACCTGAGCCACTTGTGTGGGTTGTAGACTCCGTCTCATGCTACCACTAGATTGAAAGCACCGCCAGCATTCAAAAGTGACCAAAACATCAGCCAGGAAGCATATGAACTGAGAAGTGGTCTGTGGTCACCACCTGCAGAACCACTCCTTTATTGGGGGTGTCTTGCTAATTGCCTATAATTTCCACCTGTTGTCTATTCCACCATCAGACCCTACAGCAACACACGTCAACCACCATCAGACCCTACAGCAACACACGTCAACCACCATCAGACCCTACAGAAACACACGTCAACCACCATCAGACCCTACAGCAACACACGTCAACCACCATCAGATCCTACAGCAACACACGTCAACCACCATCAGACCCTACAGCAACACATGTCAACCACCATCAGACCCTACAGCAACACACGTCAACCACCATCAGACCCTACAGCAACACACGTCAACCACCATCAGACCCTACAGCAACACATGTCAACCACCATCAGACCCTACAGCAACACACACCACAGAAGTATTGGCACTCTATCTCCAGTTGGATGTGGAGGTTTAAGAGCGAGGCTAGAGTACACCCTGATTCTCCAGCTAACCACAGCCTGGCTTTTACATTAAAGAGATTCTTCTGTACTTTTGTATTCTTTTTTTACCAGTAGTTCTGAAAGTTGCACTCATGAGCAAAATGTGGTCCCCAAAAATGGAGTACTACGTCACATAGTCCGCCACAGTGGATGTGTCATACTAACCATTTAACCTAGCAGTCAAACACAGAAATGGTTCCAATCTTTTTTTCCACCATTCATTTGTTCACATAGTGAATTTTACAAACACTTCAAATGAAGTATTTGTTTGGTGCGGCCTTACCTTGGTGTGACGTTTTGATAACCTTGTAATTCTCTCTCGGGCCAAGGTGAGTTTTAGCAATATATTCACCTCAATTTAGTAAAAAAAAAAAGGGAAATACTAATGAGCAACAGAGAAGACCTCCTGCACGTCATCGCTAGCCGACACTAGCCGATCCATGTGCTGTATTGAAATTCATTGAATAAAGTGTGAACTTCTTCCGTCCCCTTTCTCCATCTTAGCTAGCCAATGACTACTTTAGCTAGCTAGTTAGCAGAGCAGTAGATCAACATTTATTTTGTATTACTTGTTTGTGCAGTACGTCGACTTGGGTGTTTATTTCAGACCTTATGGCATTTTTCAAGGATGAGCATTAAAAGGGGAGAAGACCACTAGAAGTCTGGCCATGTGGAGAAGTGCAACTATAGTGAAGGGTAGTAACATACCGTTTTGGTCAAGGCCAGCATGAGGGATAAATGTTTCTCCTGAGTCGGTGAGTGTAGCTATTAAGTTCAGTTTGAGCATCTTAGCAATACAATGTGTTCTATACAGCTGTTAACATTCGACAAGGAAAGAGACACTTAATCAATTATATAATTAACCAGATTACCCCGGATACCAGACTTAGATGACTGATAACTCAGTTCTAGAATGTTGTCATTGATGAGAATGAATCTAAAAAATCTATTGACATTCAGAATTGACTTTGTTTAGACATCCAGCCTGTGTTGTAGTTTCATGACCAGAGACACATTTTCAAAGGCACAGTAGTTTTTTTTATTCGGAGTGGTACATGCATTCACACAGTCTTGATTTATAGGATCCTTCCCCCTGTATGATTGATTTGGCAAGTGATGAAATCCCAAGTTATCAATTAAACGTTTATGGAAAAACTGCACTTGTCTTCATGTGAAAATGTGTTATTAAATATTCTAAAGCTGTCATGTCATCAATCAAATCCAACTTTATTTACAGTATACAGCACATTTCTTACAACAAATGCATTTCATGGTGTTCAAAGTTTCATGAATTGAAAGGCATGTGTCACTTAACATCCTTCCTGTTGGCAGGGGATTCTCTCTACCACATGGGAATGCCTCCGTGGAGCTCATCAGTGTAGCCATGCAGCCTATTTTGGCAGTTCACAATATCTGCCATACAGATGTGGAATTCGAGTGGAGGAAGCCCAACCAGGTGCAGTCAGCGGAGGACCTGTACCCGGCTGAAGACTACAACCCTCTGTCCCGAGAGCCCACAGAGGAGGATCTTCAGTGGCTAAGGAACAGACTCTGGGACAGGTACAGTGGAATGGCAAGTCTCCTTGAACCTGAGCCAGAACAACCGCTACCCTCCCCGTCATCCCTGTCTGTACCGGACATTGTTAAAAGAACAAGGGCACCTGGGGCATGCAGGCATCCTGGCCGGCAGGCAACAGTTGGACACCACACCAACCCCAACTGGCACACCATGAGAAGAGGGAGGTTGACGGCCAGCAATTACAGAGCAGCGGTTAAGGCCAAGCGCGTTACTCAGTCGCTGCTAAAAGGGTCCTCAGATCAGTCGTTGGATGGGGTGTCTGTAAAGTGGGGCACAGATAACGAAGAGGAGGGCATCAAGGCATTCAAAATGGCTACAGCAGGCTTTCCCAAGTTCAGTCCTGGGGACCCCAAGTGGTGCATGTTTTGGTTTTTGCCCGAGCACTACACAGCTGATTCAAATAATCAACTAATCACCAAGCTTTGATGATTTTAATCAGCTGTGTAGTGCCAGGGCAAAAAACTAAACGTGCACCCCATGGGGTCCCCAGGACAGAGTTTGGGAAACGCTTTGCTAAAGAGATGGATGTGCAGGAGTCAGGGCTTTGGGTCACGGGTTCTGGGATCCTGGATGCCTCACCGGATGGTCTGGTGGGTACCTCACCAGTGGTGGAAGTCAAGTGTCCCTATGGTGCAACGGACCTTACCATTGAAGGGGCAGTGAAATCGAAGGATTTCTGTATCAAGGAGGGAGGGTCTTACCGCCTCCGTGAAGACCATCCTTACTGGCACCAGGTTCAAGGTCAGCTCCACATCACTGGAAGGGACACCTGCTTCTTTATTGTGTGGACCACCAAAGCCTCCATCACCATCCAACGTGATGACCTCTGACAGACTCATATTGCTCTTCCTGTCAGTACCTGTTTTCAGGGAAAAAATATTTCACATAGTTCATACACACAGACTAGGTTCCCAGAATAGGTTTTATTACATACAAGTTTTGTTCAAAGCAGCCAACTAAAGTAATGTAGTTCAGTTCATCATGGGAACAGTTGGGAATTTAAATCTGTGATGTTCAAATTATTTATTACCCCCCTCGTGTCTTACTTGCTGAAGGCCCCAGTCATCCCTGCTTGTACCTGATATTGTTGAAAAGCAAGTGAACAATGAATAAAGATCATACACAAACAATATAACCTATTCTAAGAGCCTATTACGTTCAGGTTTTGCTCAAAGCAGCCAACTTAAGTTCAATCACAAAGGCTGGTCTTAGTGCATCTCCTCACATTTTCCATTCAGTAATAAAACACAATTCACATTGCATTTTTATCATGGGCACAGTGGGAATTTATATCTGTGCTGTTTAAATGATGTCTTACCCCCAGAGTGAGAGAGAGTACGTCACTTCCAGCAGATCGCCTGGCTGAGGGTGGCATTGATCATACACTGCTGTTGGTGGGGTGAACCTGACGTTCCGCATGTAACATCTAAAACATGGGGAGAATGGGACCTAAAGTCAATTTCAAAGCATCTACAAATTCAACGTTTTACACAATATTGTATCATATTTGATGAGTTACTGACCTGTCAGTCCACAGGCTCGATGGGCTGTAGTCTCCACAACTGGACGCTCGCACTCAGCTCACACTGGCACATGATGTCTATGCACTGGATGGCCTGAGGGGTTCACTCCTGTTGCACTGGAAAACAAAGAGACATTTAGTCAGTGGTGGGTATTTTTCAATGCCGTATCAACATCTTTATCTGGACAGAAAATGTCTTGTTATAAGACAAACCCACCTTGGACAATGTGACAAGTGGTCTCTCAACAGTCTGGATCTTCCTCTTCTGCCATGTTGGATGAGCTACCTTTTCTGTTAAATAAAGGGCACATTTCTCTTTCCCAACAGAAAATGGAAGCTTCAGACCTGAGCACTGTCACTGGGTTTCCAGTATGCCCATCTGACTAGCTAATCTTTTACTAGCTGGCTAGGTTGATTACTAAAATGGTAACATTTATTTAAATACAATAACCCACAGACTTGACTATAGTAATGGTACAATAGACTGGGCTTTGGTCTATCTGCACATCTAAAACCCTACTATGTGGATGGGACATTTCTGCTGGGATGGAGGAATCATCTCTAATGCTCAACTAGATGATGAGGACAGTCGAGGGTACTATTTGCCTGAAAAGGTGAAGAACTGCTATGAGCTACGTGTACCTACGCATCTAATTCTCAAGAGGAAAGATAAAACCCTCAGCCGTGAGGTCACTGAGGAGGATCGACAATGGTAGGGAGATCGTCTGAAAGGAATTTATATGCAGGGATTATACATAAGGATCTTGTGCACTGGCCAACAGACCTTGATTTCTACTTGACCAGGTAACATTCAGGTCCTGAATCTGTGGCATGCGATGTATGTAAAGGCAAAATGTCACTGCTGTCTCTGGCTAGCTTCGCACATTGTCTACTAGCCCAGTCTGAAAAGTACTAGCTGCGGGCTAGCTTAATTTCATAAGCTTATCTTATCCTTGCCAGCCAGCTAGCTAAATATTCCTTCCCTGGTGGGCTAACGCTAGCTAACATATCACTGTGTAAAGAAGCATGACTAAACAAACCGCAAGCTAACGTTCACTAGCTAGCTCACTAAAGAATTGTCAATAAAAGTGTCACAAGTCATTATGCTAGCCCATACAGCTTTATTTTGTACTTGTAAGGAAGGTAATGTGCGTTGTACCCATAACTACAATCAGTGGTTATCTAGCTTTCATAAGCACCTAGCTAACCACAGAACTTTGACTAGGAAACAGAGCTTACCTTATCACATGGCTCCAGCGACGCCTCTTTGGCGGGAAGAAAAGAAAATGCACTTGTGCTTATCGGAATAACTTAGGTAACTTAAGGCTTCGGATCGACGGAGAGATTAGCTGGTTAACTACAAAGGCCAAGGTAATTTAAGACATTATGCTAATAAAAAAAATGCTAGGTAATTTGAAAAAGTACAGAAAAAAATTAATTACACAAGAAATTACGAGAAATACACGACGTCAATTATTTACAAGAGGAACTAAAAAGGCTATAATATCTACTTACTAGGTTACTTGCTACTTGTTGATGAGAGTTTGCATGGAGAAATGTGGAGGTTTTTTCACACCCTGTGCCTCGAGTGACAAGATGTGTAGTTCTGTATGATAGCCACATTAGTGGCTAATTAGCATTTCATTTGGGGGGGGGAAGGGGGTAATTACAGGCGAATAGATTGATAAAAGTAACCTTGTCCGAGAGAGATCTGCGCGGTTATCAAAACGCCACGCCAGGGTAAGCCTAAACAAAACACAGACCTTATATGAAGTACTTCTAAAATCCCCTACGTAAAAATGAATGGTGGAAAAATTATTGGAACCATTTCCGAGTTTTACCGCTAGGTTTTATGAAAAGACTCGTACTGTGGTACTCAATATGTGCACCTTGTCATATCTCTCTCGTTATGTCCATTGAGCTCCATGATTATGCATGTATGAACTACACATTGACACATCCAGCCCCAAGCGGAAGGTTTAAAAAAAATACTTTGTTAGTAGCCAAAGTACCGGAGAATGTCTTTAATAGAAAAGGCCTGATCACCAGCCCTCCCTAACATACACCACGCTTCTATACACACTATCCCCTGGACTTGGTGAAAAACATTGCAATTCAATATCCACTCAGTGGACAGTTTATTAGGTACACCCATCTACAGTGCATTCAGAAAGTATTCACACACCTTGACTTTTTCAAATTTTGTTGTGTTACAGCCTGAATTTAAAAATAGACTATATTGAGATGTTGTGGCACTGGCCTAAACACAATACCGCATAATGTCAAAGTGGAATTATGGTTTTAGAAATGTTACAAATGAATAAAAAATGAAAAGCAGACTGAAAATCCCTTTTGAGCATGATGGTTATTAATTAGGCTTTGGATGGTGTATCAATATACCCAGTCAATACAAAGATACAGGAGTTTTCCTAACTCAGTTGTCGGCGACGAAGGAGAACAGTCAGGGATTTCAACATGAGGCCAATTCTGATTTTAAAACATTTACACAGTGTTTAATGGCTGTGATAGGAGAAAACTGATGATGGATCAACAACATTGTAGTTACTACACAATACCAACCTAAATGACAGAGTGAAAAGAAGGAATTCTGTAAAGAAAAAAATATTCAAAAAAATGCATCCTGCATTGAAGTACTAAAGTAAAGCACTAAACCACTAAAGTAAAACGGCAACACATTTGGAAAATAAATTAACTTTGTCCTGAATACAAAGCGTTATGTTTGGAACAAATCCAACTGAAACACATCTCTGAGTACCACTTCATATTTTCAAGCATGGTGGTGGCTGCGTCATGTTATGGGCATGCTTGTCATTGGCAATGACCAGGGAGTTTTTTAGGATAAAAAGAAACAGAACAGAGCTAAGCACATGTATTGACTCAGGGGTGTAGATATTTCTATTTCATTTTCAATGAATGTGCACATTTTGTTTTACTTTGTCATTACGGGGTAATGTGAAATAGGTGAGAAAAAAATGTATTTCATAAATTTTTAATTCAGGCTGAAGACAACAAAATGTGGAATAAGTCAAGAGGTATGAATACTTTCTGTAGGCACTGTAGTACTGGGTCAGACCACACTTTGCCTCCAGAGCCTGAATTCTTCAGGCATGGAAATGTTGCTCAATTGGTATCAAGGGACCTAATGTGTGCCAGGAAAACAGTCCCCACGCCAATACACAACCGACGGTGTGGTTGTCTGCTGCAACAGCCCATCCGTGACAAGGACCGAAGAGTTGTGTGAGATTCCGTTTTGCACACCACTGTTACACTGCACCATTATTTGCCTGTTTGTGGCCCACCTGTTAGCTTGCACAATTCTTGCCATTCTCCTTGGACCGCTCATCAACGAGCTGTTTTCGCCCACAAGACTGCCGCTGACTGGATGTTTTTTTGTTTGTTGCACCATACTCGGTACACCTTAGTAACCATTTCCGAGGTACTAGAACCAGCGCGCCTGGCACGGATTCTAATGCCCATTCTAATGTTCAATCGAACAGTAACTGGATAACAGTCTGCCTGCTTTATATAGCAAGCTACGGACATGTTCGTGAACGGGGTGGCGTGGCTAATAAACTGGTGTGTGTGTGTGTGTGTGTGTGTGTGTGTGTGTGTGGTTTTTATATAAGCAGTGCCAGTCAAATGTTTTTCATTCAAGGGTTTTTCTTTATTTTGACTATTTTCTACATTGTAGAATAATAAGGTAGCCTAGTGGTTAGAGCGCTAGGACATTAACCGGAAGGTTGCTGGATCGAATCCTGACAAGGTAAAAATCTGTCGTTCTGCCCCTGAGCAAGGCAGTTAAGCCACTGTTCCACCGGCGCTGAAGACGTGGATGTCGATTAAGGCAGCCCCCCCCCCCCAACCTCTCTGATTCAGAGTGGTTGGGTTAAATGCAGTAAGACACATTTAAGTTGAATATATTCAGTTGAACAACTGACTAGGTATCCACCTTTCCCTGTCCCTTATGGAATCATGTAGTAACCAAAAGTGTTAAACAAATCAAAATATATTTTAGATTCTTTAAAGTAGCCACCCTTTGCATTGATGACAGCTTTGCACACTCTTGGCATTCTCTCAACCAGCTTCACCTGGAATGCTTTTTGAAAACTCTTGGAGTTCCCACATATGCTGAGCACTTGTTGGCTGCTTTTCCTTCACTCTGCGGTCCAACTCATCCCAAACCATCTCAATTGGGTTGAGGTCGGGTGATTGTGGAAGCCAGGTCATCTGATGCAGAGCTCCATCACTTTCCATGTTGGTAAAACAGCCTGTTGGTAAAACAGCCTGGAGGTGTGTTTTGGGTCATTGTCCTGTTGAAAAACAAATAATAGTCCCACTAAGCGCAAACCAGATCGGATTGCACATCGCTGCAGAATGCTTTGGTAGCCATGCTGGTTAAGTGTCCCTTGAATTCTAAATAAATCACAGACAGTGTCACCAGCAAAGCACCCCCACACCATCACACCTCCTACTCCATGCTTCACGGTGGGAACCACACACGCAGAGATCATCTATTCAACTACTCTGCGTCTCACAAAGACACAGCGGTTGGAACCAAAAATCTTACATTTGGACTCATCAGACCAAAGGACAGATTTCCACCGGTCTAATGTCCATTGCTCGTGTTTCTTGGCCTACACAAGCCTCTTCTTATTATTGGTGTCCTTTAGTTATGGTTTCTTTACAGCAATTTGACCATGAAAGCCTGAATCATGCAGTCTCCTCTGAACAGTTATTTGGGTTGCAATTTCTGAGGCTGGTAACTCGAATGAACTTATCCTCTGCAGCATAGGAAACTCTGGGTCTTCCTTTGCTGTGGCCGTCCTCATGAGAGCCAATTTCATCATAGAGCTTCATGTTTTTTGCGACTGCACTTGACACTCAAAGTTCTTGACATTTTCTGGATTGACTGACCTTCATGTCTCAACGTAATGAGAGACTGTTGTTTCTCTGTGCTTATTTGAGCTGTTCTTGCCATAATATGGACTTGGTCTTTTACCAAATAAGGTATACCACCCCTACCTTGTCACAACACAACTGATTGGCTCAAACGCATTAAGGAAATAAATTCCACAAATGAACTTTTAACAAGGCACACCTGTTCATTGAAATGCATTCCAGGTGACTACCTCATGACGCTGGTTGAGAGAATGCCAAGAGCGTGCAAAGCTGTCATCAAAGCAAAGGGTGGATACTTTTGAAGAATCTCAACTACAAAATATATTTTGATTAGTTTAACACTGATTTTCATTGTGTAAACCAGCATCTACGTCTCCCACCGATAACCAATAGCACAGCCTTAATGGAAACTTGAAAGACTTAACTTCAGCAGAGCCTCTAACAACCATGCAGCCACTTTGGGACTAGATACATTACATGCACTGCTACCATATATACAGTGCCTTGCGAAAGTATTCGCCCCCCTTGAACTTTGCGACCTTTTGCCACATTTCAGGCTTCAAACATAAATATATAAAACTGTATTTTTTTGTGAAGAATCAACAACAAGTGGGACACAATCATGAAGTGGAACGACATTTATTGGATATTTCAAACTTTTTTAACAAATCAAAAACTGAAAAATTGGGCGTGCAAAATTATTCAGCCCCTTTACTTTCAGTGCAGCAAACTCTCTCCAGAAGTTCAGTGAGGATCTCTGAATGATCCAATGTTGACCTAAATGACTAATGATGATAAATACAATCCACCTGTGTGTAATCAAGTCTCTGTATAAATGCACCTGCACTGTGATAGTCTCAGAGGTCCGTTAAAAGCGCAGAGAGCATCATGAAGAACAAGGAACACACCAGGCAGGTCCGAGAAACTGTTGTGAAGAAGTTTAAAGACGGATTTGGATACAAAAAGATTTCCCAAGCTTTAAACATCCCAAGGAGCACTGTGCAAGCGATAATATTGAAATGGAAGGAGTATCAGACCACTGCAAATCTACCAAGACCTGGCCGTCCCTCTAAACTTTCAGCTCATACAAGGAGAAGACTGATCAGAGATGCAGCCAAGAGGCCCATGATCACTCTGGATGAACTGCAGAGATCTACAGCTGAGGTGGGAGACTCTGTCCATAGGACAACAATCAGTCGTATATTGCACAAATCTGGCCTTTATGGAAGAGTGACAAGAAGAAAGCCATTTCTTAAAGATATCCATAAAAAGTGTTGTTTAAAGTTTGCCACAAGCCACCTGGGAGACACACCAAACATGTGGAAGAAGGTGCTCTGGTCAGATGAAACCAAAATTGAACTTTTTGGCAACAATGCAAAACGTTATGTTTGGCGTAAAAGCAACACAGCTGAACACACCATCCCCACTGTCAAACATGGTGGTGGCAGCATCATGGTTTGGGCCTGCTTTTCTTCAGCAGGGACAGGGAAGATGGTTAAAATTGATGGGAAGATGGATGGAGCCAAATACAGGACCATTCTGGAAGAAAACCTGATGGAGTCTGCAAAAGACCTGAGACTGGGACGGAGATTTGTCTTCCAACAAGACAATGATCCAAAACATAAAGCAAAATCTACAATGGAATGGTTCAAAAATAAACATATCCAGGTGTTAGAATGGCCAAGTCAAAGTCCAGACCTGAATCCAATCGAGAATCTGTGGAAAGAACTGAAAACTGCTGTTCACAAATGCTCTCCATCCAACCTCACTGAGCTCGAGCTGTTTTGCAAGGAGGAATGGGAAAAAATTTCAGTCTCTCGATGTGCAAAACTGATAGAGACATACCCCAAGCGACTTACAGCTGTAATCGCAGCAAAAGGTGGCGCTACAAAGTATTAACTTAAGGGGGCTGAATAATTTTGCACGCCCAATTTTTCAGTTTTGGCTTTGTTAAAAAAGTTTGAAATATCCAATAAATGCCGTTCCACTTCATGATTGTGTCCCACTTGTTGTTGATTCTTCGCAAAAAAATACAGTTTTATATCTTTATGTTTGAAGCCTGAAATGTGGCAAAAGGTCGCAAAGTTCAAGGGGGCCGAATACTTTCGCAAGGCACTGTATATATATAGTCTGGCCTTTATTTGACCATACTTGCTTTATTGGTCATTTGCACAGATATTCTGTCAGTGACTAACCTGACACACAACACACAAATCACAGGCTGGGAGCAGCTCATGGACACTTAAGGGTAAAGGGCACCACAGCAGTAGGTAGTATACAGAGATATTGCAGCTGGTTGACAGATCAGATTTCCCTGCATGCAACCTCTCCCTGACAGAGTCTGTTATACCAACATGTTTCAAGCAGACCACCAGAGTCCCTTTGCCCAAGAACACTAAGGTAACCTGCCTAAATGACTACCGACCCGTAGCACTCATGTCTGGAGCCATGAAGTGCTTTGAAAGGCTGGCAATGGCTCACACCATTATCCCAGAAACCCTAGACCCACTTCAATTTGCATACCGCCCCAACAGATCCACAGATGATACCATCTCTATTGCACACCACACTGCCCTTTCCCACCTGGACACCTTTGCGAGAATGCCATTCATTGACTACAGGTCAGCATTCAAACACCTGCCTCTACAACTGGATCCTGGACTTCCTGACGGGCCGTCCCCAGGTGGTAAGGGTAGGTAACATCACTTCCGCCACGCTGATCCCCAACACGGGGGCCCCTCAGGGGTACGTGCTCAGTCCCCTGCTGTACTCCCTGTTCACTCATGACTGCACGGCCAGGCACGACTCCAACACAATCATTAAGTTTGCCAATGACACAACAGTGGTAGGTCAGAGACCTGGCTGTGTGGTGCCAGGGCAACAACCTCTCCCTCAACCTGATCAAGACAAAAGGAGATGATTGTGGACTACAGGAAAAGTACGTAGCGGCTGTAGTGGAGCAGGTTGAGAGCATCACGTTCCTTGGGGTCCACATCACCAACAAACTAACTAACTAACTAACATGGTCCAAGCACACCAAGACACGACAAAGAGGGCATGACAAAACCTATTCCCCCTCAAGAGACTGAAAAGGTTTGGCATGGGTCCTCAGATCCTCAAAAGGTTCTACAGCTGCACCATCGAGAGCATCCTGACTGGTTGCATCACTGCCTGGTATGGCAACTGCTCGGCCTCCGACTGCAAGGCACTACAGAGGGTAGTGCGTACGGCCCAGTACATCGCTGGGGCCAAGCTTCCTGCCATTCAGGACATCTATACCAGGCAGTATCAGAGGAAGGCCCTAAAAATTGTTAAAGGCTCCAGCCACTCTAGCCATAGACTGTTCTCTCTGCTGCCGCACGGCAAGCGGTACCTGAGTGCCAAGTCTAGGTCCAAGAGGCTTCTAAACAGCTTCTACCCCCAAGCCATCGAATCAAATGGCTACCCAGACTATTTGCATTGTCCCCCTCCTTACGCTGCTACTACTCTCCGTTTTTATCTATGCATAGTCACTTTAATAACTCTATTTACATGTACATATTACCTCAATTACCTCGACTAACCAGTGCCCCCGTACATTGACTCTGCACCGGTACCTCCTGTATGTAGCCTCGCTATTGTTGTTTTACTGCTGCTATTAAATTATTTGTTACTTTTATTTCTTAATATTTTTTTTGTGTGGTTTAAAAAAAACCTGCATTGTTGGTTAAGGGCTTGTAAGTAAGCATTTCAATGTAAGGTCTACACCGGTTGTATTCGGCACATGTGACAAAAACAATTTGATTTGATTTTGAAATGACCCTGCTGGTGGTGCCTCAGATGCTAATTTATTTTTTACCTGAAACAATCAAGTTATTCACTTCTCTCCAGATACACAATGTGAAATCGCTTTAAGACTTCTGCCAGTGGTCCTCCCAACAACAGTCTACAAGATAGGCAGGAAGACATTTCGACCCAGCTTCAATGAGACCAGAAAGTCATTAATTGACACTCAGCCTTTAAGTTTAAATAGTTGATAGGCACAGGGAGATCGATGCAGCAATTAGATGGCATTTTGTAAACCTTGGCTGAAAGGAACAGTAACTCATATGTAACTCATAAGTGCACACTCCACAACATTAGCAAGGATTCCATCCAATTTGCAACAGATTTTCATGCAAATATTCTAACATCTGCATAAAACAATGTGTTAATTTGCCCAGCGAAGATGTTTCTAGTGAACTGATTTTTGAGGATAAAATGCTGTATGTGATGACTTAGTGCACAAAAAATGACTTGAGGTTAAATTCCCATGTACCATGTACCGAATAACAAAAATACAAGTTATATTGCGTCATACAGCAAACACTTGTCACACTCTTGTCTTTGCACATGCGCTTTAGCCAACAGCTCGCACATACAGTGGGGGTAGGCTTCCTACATTATGAGATTATTACGGATGAGAGCGATATTATTTGTATTTGTCAAACGGCAACCAAGCGTCGATCATCATGTCACCAGAATAAGACCCTCAATATTTTTTGGAAAGGAGCATCAAGCTCATCACCTTGCACTTTCACCACCCTGTGAAGTTCATCATCATTTACTTAATCTGTAACCTAATAAACTGCATGCTTTCCCCGGGTCATAGTGGGAGGACCACACAACATACTGTATCATTGCGTGGTTATTATATCAATATTTGTGCATAAAAGATTTTTCACCGCCGTTTTTCACGTAATTTTAGGTCAAGCACTCAACCGAAACCTGCTGGGTTGAATTAACCCAATTCTGTGTCTGTCCAATATTGACCCAGCGCTGGGTTGTCAAAATTACCAAAAGTGGGTTATTTTTAACCCAGCATTTTGTAGAGAAACAATAATTCATTTTGGAAAGAAAATGTATTGCCATATTAGGTATAACTCAATTTCTAGCTTTTTAAGATGCCAAAATAGATTGTTTCCATTATCCAAATGTTTTAGTTGTTTCAGTACATTCAACAAGGTAAGCTTTTAGTTTTATAAATGTATTGTGTAACTGCTAAACTGCTTGCTGACTGTACACTCACTGTACTGATTGAAGTGGGTTTACTGATGCGTTAGTTCTAATAGCTATGTTGACTATGACGTTAGCTAATATGGTGACAACGATGTAGGCTGTGTGTAGTGGTTAGCGGTTATGATATGAAGGTTTGGCTTGGACAGTTTTTTTTGCCTGGTCACAGAAAGCTGATGTGCTGTGCACTGAAGTCCACAAGCGAAGGGAAATGTTGAGGAGGAGAGCGTATAGATGTGAGAAGAAATTATAACGAGCAGTGATAATGCTGTTTGTATGTGGATGCTATGAAAGTGAACTGTGTTTGCATGTGATCAGGGGTGTATTCATTCTACCGATTCTTTTAAAAAACATGTATTAAATGGAAGCAAACTGGTTAAGTTCAGGAGTTAGAGCCTCCAGAGTGGCACAGCAGACTGCATCGCAATGCTGCGGCTTCACTATAGCCTGGGGTTCAATCCCAGGCTGTGTCACAACCAGCCGTGACCGGGACACCCATAGGGCGGTGCACAATTGACCCAGGTTAGGGGAGGGTTTGGCCGGGGGAGCTTTACTTGGCTCATTGGCTCATTGTGATCTAGCAACTCCTTGTTGAAATTGGGGAGAAAAGGGGAGTAAAATGACCCCAAAAAAGGTTAAAGGGTTAGGGGAAGGGATAGCCAACATGCTAAGTAGTTGCTAGTAGTTGAATAGTTGCTAACTAGCTAAAATGCTAAAGTTGTCCGTGATGAGATTCGAACTCGCAACCTTTGGGTTTCTAGAAGTTTGCGTTATACAACCACCCTACTTTAGTTTTTGCCTTAAGTAACCATTTTTCTTATGTGACCATACCATAATAATTTCGGTGTCCCGGATTTAATTTACGATGTCACGTCTAGTCTATGAGGCCACTGAACTGGGTGAATGGAATATGAATGACAGTCATCCAATATGCTGTAATAGAAATAAGGCCATGCTCATAAAAAAAATAATCATCCTCTCATCTTAAACGTCACCAACTGCCACTGGTCTAGTGTTTAATGTATTTATACATGGAACAGAAGCGTTGGCTGTGTGTGTGTGTGTGTGTGTGTGTGTGTGTGTGTGTGTGTGTGTGTGTGTGTGTGTGTGTGTGTGCGCGAGAGTGTGCGTGTGTGTTTGTGAGTATGGGTGTATGCATGTGCCTGAGTGTATATGTGAGTACAGGAGTCTGCTTGTGTATGAGGTGTGTGTGTGTGAGAGCTTGTGTGTGTGTGTGTTTTGATGGGAGTGAATCCATCTTTGTCTCTAACAAGAGGAGATGATGTGATGGGTGTTCAACAGTCTGATGGCCTAGTGATAGAAGCTGTTTTTCAGTTTTTCGGTCTCAGCTTTTGATGCATGCACTGTCTCTGTCTGCTAGATGGTAACAGAGTGAACAGACCTTGACTCGGGTGACTGTGGTCCTTGATGATCTTTTTGGCCTTCCTTTGACACAGCGTGCTATAAATGTCCTGGAGGGCAGGCAGAGTTCCCCTGGTGTTGCGCTGGGCTGACTGCCGTACCCGGCTGTGAAGTTTGTGAGAGTATGAGGGGCCATTCCCGAATGTCTTCAGCCACCTGAGGTTGTAGAGGCGCTATAGCACTTTCTTCGCCACGGTGTCGGTGTGGTGGGACCATTTCCGGTCCCTTTAAGCTTTTGACCCTCTCCAATGCGGCCCCGTTGATGTGGATGGGGGCGTGCTCCCTCTCCCTCCCTCTTCTGTCTCCTGTAGTCTACGATCAGCTCCTTTGTTTTGTTTATGTTGAGGGAGAGGTTATTTTCCTGGCACCACCCTCATTGTTATTGGTAATCAGGCCTACCACGGTCGTGTCATCAGCAAACTTGATTGAGTTTGAGTTGTGCAGAGCCACGCAGTCATGGGTGAACAGGGAGTACAGAAGGTGGCCCTTCTGGGGCCCTTGTGTTGAGGATCAGTGTGGCATAGGTGTTGTTGCCTATCCTCACCACCTGGGGTCAGCCAGTCAGTAAGTCTAGGACCCAGCTGCACAGGGAAGGGGTCAGACCCAGACCCAGACCCACACTTAGAGGGCACTATAGTGTTGAAAGCAGAGCTGTAGTCTATGCAAGCACATGCACAGATCGGGTTCGCCACCCCCCAGCCCTACCCTGTCCGTTGATCTGCCCTGTACGTAGCTTGCGTGTTATCCAAACATGTATGGCTTGAGATGCCGTGCCCGGTTGAGTGTGTGTAGTAAACTACCTAGTTTAAATATAAACAGTACTTCCACAGCAGCATAACATTTGATTAACACTGATAACACTTGATTTACATCATCACCAATATTTGGTCCGGATGGCTTATGCACGCAGCAGAAAGAGGCAGAAAGACAGAGGAGCGGCCTGCATCAACAACACAGGTAGTCTAGACTCTAGCTAACCACCATATACTAAAATATCCACACAAGCCACCCATATATTTTAGTCATTTAGCAGACGCTCTTATCCAGAGCGATTTACAGCAGCAATTAGGGTTAAGTGCCTTCAAACCAGCAACCTTTCGGTTACTGGCCCAATGCTCTAAGCGCTAGGCAACCTACCGCCAATATATGGAGTTTACAGGATATTTGTGTAGATATTTTAGTATGTGGCAGTTAGCTAGAGTCTAGACTACCTGTTTTGGGCCAGTAACCGAAAGGTTGCTTGTTCGAATCCCAGAGCCAACAAGGTGAAAATCTTGAGCAAGGCACTTAACACTAATTGCTCCAGGTTCATAATGGCAGACACTAACGGTGACCCCACTCTCTGAGGGTGTCTCAGGGAGAGTTCGGATATGCAAAACACAGACTTCCAATTCACACACGCGTATTAATAAACACTTGTGTGGGAAATATGACAAATACAAGCACCCACCAAATTATTATTCAAATGTATCTTGAGCTGGAAAATTATGAATATTATATTATTAAGTTTATTATTTAAGAGCGTTGAAGATAAATCACAATCAGTAAAAAAAAGAAAGAAACGGAGCTAGGTAAGTAGCAGATTTACAACAATCAGCTGATAGCCCACCCTCTATTCCCAATGTCAATCATGTCTTTAGGGGCACTGTAACTAGCTTACAATTTGTGATGAGTGAGTGTGTTGTTGCCGAAATAAATGAGCCTACACTCAAAAATGAACATTTTCCCTAGAGGCAGTTGGTATTCATTTAGAGATCTGCATTATGAAAGTTGCTTTATGTTCGCTACATACTTCAGTCCGAGACCTCCATCACTGAAGTCCTTTTTGGTGACGTCACAATGACGGGTGTTGTACAAAACAAAGTCATTAGCGATTGGATCATCTCTAACCAGAGTATTGTAGTGGGTCTAGGATCCCGGGCAAGGTGGAGGTGATATGGCCCTTGACTAGTCTCGCAAAGCACTTCATGATGACAGAAGTGAGTGCTAGAGGGTGATAGTGATTTAGTTCAGTTACCATAGCTTGCTTTGGTACAGGCACAATGGTGGAACTGTTGAAGCATGTGGGGACAACAGACTGGGATAAGGAGAGGTTGAATATGTCCGTAAACACACCCATCATACATTCTGCTGTCGCATTGACACTCCTGCTCTCCCGCTGACAGGCCTTTATTCCACTAGACTCCAACCCCACTTGCCCCCGCCACGACACACACAATCGAAACATCTGGTTCAATATGACTTAATGTGCAGCTTTACATATCTGATCGATTCCATCTCACACACATTTCCTCCTTGCTTAAAGATGGTTATCGCCATAACTCTTCACAAGAGGTGTCAAAGTGTGTGTGTTTGTGCCTATGTGGAGATGCTAGACGCTGCCAAAGCACTACTGATAGCGTTGATGTGTCAGTACGCCAACAGAAGACAACTTCAATAAAGACTCATTCATAGTCAAAGGAATCTGACAGGCCTGCGATGACTCAGAACAGAAGGCAATGAGATGTCAGATTGTTATCAGTTGTCTGCTAGTCTAACACAAGAAGACTTCAGAAAAGAAGAAGGGAAAAGCAGAAAGACACAAAGGGGACCATGGATTGCTGAGTATGGTCGGATGAACTCTAAGCCTGTCCAGTTCAGACAGTGAGATAGTTCTATAAAGAAACGTATCAGTAGAGCTGGTTTAGGAGGAGGACAAACTCAGAGGTCAAGAATTGACCGTTTCTGATAGAGAAGAGAGAAAGAGAGAGAAAGAGAGAGAAAGAGAAAGAGAGAGAAAGAGAGAGAAAGAGAAAGAGAAAGAGAGAGAGAGCACGATCATTGTTTGCGCATAAACACACACTCAGTTGTTTTTGGCATAATGCAGTGGGCAGACAGACAAACAGGTTGGTATCGAAACGCTCTGCGATCTCTCTTTTTCAATTTGTCTCCGGTTTGCCGGTCCTCTCCTCCCTAGCGACCCATTATCGCGAGCGGCAGATGGTTCTGACTCAGAAAATGAGAGAGAGAGATGTTTCTCTGACTCAAAACTAGGGATAGACCACATGGCCAAGATAAAATAGCCTAATTAATGAAATTTCAATTAACTCTGCAACTCTTCCAACTATTGACTTTTTTCATGTCAAAACATTAACAAATATATAGTAAAATAAATAATTGTAAAAAAATATGTATAAAAGGATATTTCAAGAAGAAACTTTCATATAAAACACCAATAGTATTAACTAAGTTGATCGTTTGTATTTAGGATACTGTTTTACAGCTTTGTCACGTTATAAAAATATAAAAATAAATATCTTAAGTATTTCATTTTTTTTACAGAGGGCCAGAGAATTACAGACACCTGTGATAATCTGGAGTACCCAAAAAGGCACCTAGATGTTTGATAAAATTCCAAATAAACCTTGAAAGTTACAAAAATTCTAGTAGTTTCCTGGTAAACGTTGAAAGTTTACAGTAACTCTACTCAACACAAAATGAGCTTCAGTCAGCAAGCAGGGGGATGAAAAAAAGAGGGAACAAGTGATGGGGGAAGAGGAGGGAAGGAGGGATAGAAGAGAGGAGGAGAGAAACAGTGCAGGCAAAAACAAAAAAAATATTATTTTTGGTGGCAAGCTGCTGTGTATAGGATGAAATGGTGTTTGTTGTTTGGCTGGCTGGGGATTTTCCCCAAGCAAAGGCTTTGTACACGGAAGGCCCCAGCACACATCACAGAACAGATGCGTGTGCATGCTTGCATGCACACACACACACTCACTGAAACCACATAAACACCACACACTCCCCCAAAAAACCTCTGCCTTACTCTGAAATTACAGTTTTGTTTAGTATCCTCCACACAAACAGACTCACGCAAAACACATACACACACAGAACATTAGGTCATTTTTAGTCAAACCACCTAAAAGCATCCCTTGACCGGTTTCAACCGTGACAGTCT
>NC_092154.1:37289643-37304643 GCF_045791955.1 Oncorhynchus clarkii lewisi | reverse complement strand
TCTGTGATGTATGGTGTTATATGGATGGTTCTGTGGTGTTATGGTGTTACAGTGCCTTGCGAAAGTATTCGGCCCCCTTGAACTTTGCGACCTTTTGCCACATTTCAGGCTTCAAACATAAAGATATAAAACTGTATGTTTTTGTGAAGAATCAACAACAAGTGGGACACAATCATGAAGTGGAACGACATTTATTGGATATTTCAAACTTTTTTAACAAATCAAAAACTGAAAAATTGGGCGTGCAAAATTATTCAGCACCCTTAAGTTAATACTTTGTAGCGCCACCTTTTGCTGCGATTACAGCTGTAAGTCGCTTGGGGTATGTCTCTATCAGTTTTGCACATCGAGAGACTGACATTTTTTCCCATTCCTCCTTGCAAAACAGCTCGAGCTCAGTGAGGTTGGATGGAGAGCATTTGTGAACAGCAGTTTTCAGTTCTTTCCACAGATTCTCGATTGGATTCAGGTCTGGACTTTGACTTGGCCATTCTAACACCTGGATATGTTTATTTTTGAACCATTCCATTGTAGATTTTGCTTTATGTTTTGGATCATTGTCTTGTTGGAAGACAAATCTCCGTCCCAGTCTCAGGTCTTTTGCAGACTCCATCAGGTTTTCTTCCAGAATGGTCCTGTATTTGGCTCCATCCATCTTCCCATCAATTTTAACCATCTTCCCTGTCCCTGCTGAAGAAAAGCAGGCCCAAACCATGATGCTGCCACCACCATGTTTGACAGTGGGGATGGTGTGTTCAGCTGTGTTGCTTTTACACCAAACATAACGTTTTGCATTGTTGCCAAAAAGTTCCATTTTGGTTTCATCTGACCAGAGCACCTTCTTCCACATGTTTGGTGTGTCTCCCAGGTGGCTTGTGGCAAACTTTAAACGACACTTGGATATCTTTAAGAAATGGCTTTCTTCTTGCCACTCTTCCATAAAGGCCAGATTTGTGCAATATACGACTGATTGTTGTCCTATGGACAGAGTCTCCCACCTCAGCTGTAGATCTCTGCAGTTCATCCAGAGTGATCATGGGCCTCTTGGCTGCATCTCTGATCAGTCTTCTCCTTGTATGAGCTGAAAGTTTAGAGGGACGGCCAGGTCTTGGTAGATTTGCAGTGGTCTGATACTCCTTCCATTTCAATATTATCGCTTGCACAGTGCTCCTTGGGATGTTTAAAGCTTGGGAAATATTTTTGTATCCAAATCCGGCTTTAAACTTCTTCACAACAGTATCTCGGACCTGCCTGGTGTGTTCCTTGTTCTTCATGATGCTCTCTGCGCTTTTAACGGACCTCTGAGACTATCACAGTGCAGGTGCATTTATACGGAGACTTGATTACACACAGGTGGATTGTATTTATCATCATTAGTCATTTAGGTCAACATTGGATCATTCAGAGATCCTCACTGAACTTCTGGAGAGAGTTTGCTGCACTGAAAGTAAAGGGGCTGAATAATTTTGCACGCCCAATTTTTCAGTTTTTGATTTGTTAAAAAAGTTTGAAATATCCAATAAATGTCGTTCCACTTCATGATTGTGTCCCACTTGTTGTTGATTCTTCACAAAAAAATACAGTTTTATATCTTTATGTTTGAAGCATGAAATGTGGCAAAAGGTCGCAAAGTTCAAGGGGGCCGAATACTTTTGCATATGGATGGTTCTGTGTTGTGTGTGTGTGATGTTATAGGAAATTAAGTTACAGGATTTTTATAGGAACCCTCAGAACTAAGTTTAGAGGGCTTTGGGACACCAGACTGGATCAGAACAGCAGTGGGAAGTGCTACAGGGGTAGGTTATGTCAGTACATTAACAAGCCTTGGAGTAAAACTGCTAAACTAGGAGAATCCTGTTGTACACCTGATCTAGAGTTAATATGCATCTCATTCAGACCTAAATATCTCCCCCGCGAGTTTGGCCAGCTGACTGTAGTAATTGTCTATATTCCACCCTCTGGCAACATCAATCGCACAGCAGATGTGATAACGGAGTGTGTTCACCTCATCGAGAAAAAAGAGAGACAGGGGGAAAGCAGGAGCTGAGACAAAAAATGCTAGTTGACTTGACAAACAAGACGAACTGGCAACAGACAAACAGAGAACACAGGTATAAGTACCCAGGGGATAATGGGGAGATGGGCGACACCTGGAGGAAGGTGGAGACAAGTACAAGGACAGGTGAAACAGATCAGGGTGTGACAATTTGAGTCAGAAAATGATGTTCATATGATTGGTAAGCTATCTACCTTGTAGAGAGCCTATCAAACTGATTATCTTTTAGAAACAAACATAGCATATTGGAACCAAGATAATAAAAAAATATATTGATATTGGCATAAGAAAGAGGGAATGTTGGAACATAACTAAAGTATAAAGTATACATTCATGCAAATTCTACAGCACAACGGCAGAGTCATGTCTGAAGTGTAAAACCACTAACAACTCAATAATTCATGCTTTCTGAAGTCCCAAAAGTATGGGCAGATTTGGAAAGATGGCCGTCAAGAAGTATTACAATGTAAATGTACTTTTAATCCGTCTGTACCTGACGGGTTGGACAATACTTTTCTCGTCAATCATCTTCAAAAAAAAACGATACTTCAAAACGGGAAATCAACCAATCCTCCTTCTTTCACGCAACGGACAGGTCACATGCTTGACAATCTAAAAATTGAACGCGCTTGTGGGCCACGGAGAGAAACAAAACGGTGCCGTTTGAGGACATGTGGCGGAAAGTGACACGGGCGCTGGAGATAGGGGTTGAGGGGGGTCATAGGTCTGGACAGGTGTGATGTAGTTGATGTTTGTATGATGTCGTCGTTTGTATGTGTATGTTTTGTACTGTCGATAAAAGATCAAATACAATCGTATAAAAAAAAGATAGATACCTTTTCTCTGATCATAATACAATTACATCTAATCCCAGCCCGTCGCACCAAACTACAAGAAGGGACAATTATGCCAGTGAGATCTTACAGGGCTGCTTTGACTGCACAGTGTGGTGCGTTCAGTGTGTTCACATAGGGAGCGTTTGACTGCACAGTGTGGTGTGTTCAGTGTGTTCACATAGGGAGCGTTTGACTGCACAGTGTGGTGTGTTCAGTGTGTTCACATAGGGAGCGTTTGACCTCACAGTGTGGTGTGTTCAGTGTGTTCACATAGGGAGCGTTTGACTGCACAGTGTGGTGTGTTCAGTGTGTTCACATAGGGAGCGTTTGACTGCACAGTGTGGTGTGTTCAGTGTGTTCACATAGGGAGCGTTTGACCTCACAGTGTGGTGTGTTCAGTGTGTTCACATAGGGAGCGTTTGACTGCACAGTGTGGTGTGTTCAGTGTGTTCACATAGGGAGCGTTTGACTGCACAGTGTGGTGCGTTCAGGGTGTTCACATAGGGAGCGTTTGACTGCACAGTGTGGTGTGTTCAGTGTGTTCACATAGCGAGCGTTTGACTGCACAGTGTGGTGCGTTCAGTGTGTTCACATAGGGAGCGTTTGACTGCACAGTGTGGTGCGTTCAGTGTGTTCACATAGGGAGCGTTTGACTGCACAGTGTGGTGTGTTCAGTGTGTTCACATAGGGAGCGTTTGACTGCACAGTGTGGTGTGTTCAGTGTGTTCACATAGGGAGCGTTTGACTGCACAGTGTGGTGTGTTCAGTGTGTTCACATAGGGAGTGTTTGACTGCACAGTGTGGTGTGTTCAGTGTGTTCACATAGGGAGCGTTTGACTGCACAGTGTGGTGTGTTCAGTGTGTTCACATAGGGAGCGTTTGACTGCACTGTGTGGTGTGTTCAGTGTGTTCACATAGGGAGCATTTGACTGCACAGTGTGGTGTGTTCAGTGTGTTCACATAGGGAGCGTTTGACTGCACAGTGTGGTGTGTTCAGTGCGTTCACATAGGGAGCGTTTGACTGCACAGTGTGGTGCGTTCAGTGTGTTCACATAGGGAGCGTTTGACTGCACAGTGTGGTGCGTTCAGTGTGTTCACATAGCGAGCGTTTGACTGCACAGTGTGGTGCGTTCAGTGTGTTCACATAGGGAGCGTTTGAGGAGGCCACTGAAGCGATCACTGACTACATTTCATTCTGTGCGGAGATGATTGTTCCTTCCAAAACTTTTAAGAGACACTGAGTGTCACTGAGGCACTTGCGTCTACTACCACACCCCGGGTCAAAGGCACTTGCCCATTCACCTTTTGAATGGCACATGTACACAGTCCATAACTCAATTGTCTCAAAGATTTCAAAAAAATAAAAATTCTCCTCCCCTTCATCTACACTGATTAAAGTGGATCTAACAGGGGACATCAATGAAGGATCGTAGCTTTCAGCTGGATTCACCTGGTGTTTTCTACACTCAGTGCACAAAGGATCTGAAAACAGCATTTATCGCTAGCAACAAGGTTGAGGGTAAACGAATTAGATCCAAATGAAATAAGTATATGAAACAGGCCAAGAGAATGTACAAGGAGAAGGCTCTTTCAGGAGGCTAAACCCAGAGATGCTTGGAGGGGTGTGAAAACACTGGCAGGGCTTAACAACAAACACCATGCTCCAAATAAAAAACATTTTAGAAGTAGAATTGACCAATTGAAAGAGAGGAGGTGATCTCTGATCTATCGAACATGTCGCACACTGCAGCAAATGTTGAGCTGCAACCCGAAAGATGTGGAAGCCGCATTTAAAAGGACCAATCGAAACAAAGCACCCGGGGCCAGACAACATTAGTGGTCGCCTACTGAAGGTTTACCATAAGCAACTGGCAGGTGTTTTCTGTGACCTTTCTAACTGCTCTCTGGCAAAACACTCCATCCCAGCAGTATGGACCTCATCCATCATATGCCCAGTACCTAAAAGAGCAAGGTACTGCAACAGTGACTACCTACCTTTTGGCTTTAACATCTTTAGTGATGAAGGTCTTTGAAAGGCTGATTCTCCCCCAGCTACAACAGGAAGTATACTCTTACACAGATCCACTCCAGTGTGTGGTGTTGATGATGCACTCCTGACCCTACTGCTCTGTGACCACACCCACCTGGAGAAGCCCAGGACATAAGGTCCAGATGGTCTTTGTGGATGTATCTAGTGACTTTAATAGAGTCCAGCCTCACTTAATGGGTCATAAGCTCCAGAACATGAATGTAATTCAGGCATCGGATTCTCTGGGCAACAGCAGGCAACTCAGTGGGGCGCCTCTAGGCGGAAATTGACAGGTTTTCAGCCAGAACTACCTGGGGCCAATGCAATCAAAACCAAAGACCTGACCATTGATTTCAGAATAGACCAACCTACCGTAACCATCCCAGTGCGGGAGATTAACAGACGGATCATATTGCGAGTGAAGGACTACAAATAGCTTGGAAGCATTATTGACGACAAGCTCTCATTCAAAAGAAAAACTGAGCACGTTCCTCAAAATGTCAATTGAGTTCAATGTACAATAATAAATCCTCCAAGCATTTTATAAATGCTTTATGCAATCCATCTTAGCCTTTAGTATTGTGGGGTGTTTTTGGTGCGCTAGGGAACACCAGTCAGAACCCATTGAACAGGGTAATAAGAATCAGTGGGAAGGTCATCGGAGAAAGCCAGGAACCCCTCGGTGACATTTACAAAAATCGAGTGAGGAAGAAAGGGAAACACACTGATTGAGCAGTATAGCCCCCTACCCTCCGGGTGCAGGTATAGAGCTCTCCCATTCAAATCGGGCAGAGCAACTTCTAGACAACATCCAACAAACTCTTTAACTCTTGGAAGTTCCTATTTGTATTCGTATATATGTCTATTTACCCTGTGATTGCGTGGACTTCTTCTAATCCTTTATGTTGTAGCCTACGTGTTTGTGTGTTCAATGTTGTTTGTTTCTTGTATGTACCATTCGTCACCAGACAGGAAGTTTCCTCCCAGGACATAAGTTGTTTGAATTGATACCCCTTGACTTACTCCACGTTGGATTGTGTTTACAGCCTCAATTCAAAATGGATTAAATCATTGTTTTTCCCCCACCCATCTACACACAATGCCACATAATGACAAAGTGAAAACATGATTTTAGACATTTTTGCTAATTTATTGAAAATGAAATACAGAAATATCTCATTTACATAAGTATTCAGACCCCTTAGTCAAAACATGTTAGAATCCCCTTTGGCAGCGATTACAGCTGTGAGTATTTCTGGGTAAGTCTCTGAGAGCTTTTCACACCTGGATTGTACAATATTTGCACATTATTATTTTATTTTGTATTTTTCAAGCTCCTGTCTAATTGGTTGTTGATCATTGTTAAACAGCCATTTTCAAGTCTTGCCATAGATTTCAAGCTGATTTAAGTCAAAACTGTAACTAGGCCACTAAGGAACATCCAATGTCGTCTTGGTAAGCAACTCCAGTGTATATTTGTACTTGCGTTTTAGGTTATTGTCCTGCTGAAAGGTGAATTTGTCTCCCAGTGTCTGTTGGAAAGCAGACTGAACCAGGTTTTCCTCTAAGATTTTGCCTGTGCTTAGCTCTATTCCATTTTTTGATGAAAAAAAACTCCCTAGTCCTTGCTGATGACAAGCATCCTCAGTTTTCTCCTATCACAGCCATTAAACTCTGTAACTGTTTTAAAGTCCCCATTGGCCTCATGGTGAAATCCCTGAGCAGTTTCCTTCCTCTCCGGCAACTAAGTTAGGAAGGACACCTGTATCGGGTATTGATACACCATTCAAAGTGTAATGAATAACTTCACCATGCACAAAGGGATATTCAATGTTATTTTTTTTTACCAATAGGTTCCCTTCTTTGCGAGGCATTGGAAACCCTCCTTGGTCTTTGTGATTGAATCTGTGCTTGAAATTCACTGTTCGACTGATGGACCTTACAGATAATTGTACGTGTTGGGTACAGAGATGAGGTAGCCATTCAAAAAACACGTTAAACACTATTATTGCACACAGAGTGAGTCAAGCAAATGTTTACTCCCGAACGCATTTAGACTTAACATACACAAAGGGGTTTAATACTTATTTACTTGTTTGATGTTCTTAACATTCTTCTTCACATAAATCTTTTTTGAAAAACATTATTCCACTTTGACATTACGGGGTATTGTGTGTAGGCCAGTGCCCCCCCCACCCCAAAAAAAATCTCAATTTGAACCAATTTTAAATTCAGGCTGTAACAAAACGTAATGTGTAAAAAGTCCAAGGTGTGGGAATTCTTTCTGAAGGCCCTGCATGGACGGTTATGTGATTTGTGCGAGGCTTAACGAAAGGGTATCTATGAAGTATCTATGAAAGCTTGCCTATATGTGTGAGCTATTAATGCCTCTCCAAAGTGTGTGAGGCTATAGGAAAGGTTATCCCGTGTTTATGTTGTGACTATGTGGGTGTGATGTGTGACGCTGTGTGAATGGGTCTGTGGTGCGCGAGATGCTGTACCGTGTGTGTGTGATGACGAGGTAACGGTTCTGGGTGGTCTCATCAGTATCTTCAGGATGTTCTCGGCGGACAGGAAACGAGTGGAGACAGCTCTGGAGAACTGCAACCTCCCTTCTGGACGGGTAAGACTAGCTTATTATCTAGTGCTACTACTCACTTACTCTACCTACAGTATCTATCCCTGTTTCCCTCCCCTCTCTCTCTCTCTCTCTCTCTCTCTCTCTCTCTCTCTCTCTCTCTCTCTCTGTCTCTCTCTCTCTCTCTCTCTCTCTCTCTCTCTCTCTCTCTCTCTCTCTCTCTCTCTCTCGTTCATCCACACTGTAACGTTTCCCTACCCCAGAAGATCTGATCATAATTGCTTTTCAGGGAATATCATTTGTGTGGATTCCTCCTTTATAGGCATGTAGCCTTCCCATAATAAGAGCTTCTGGCTCAGTCGTATTGATACAGATGAGCCCCAGGGAGTGTGTGTGTGTCCCTGTGTTTGTGTCTGTGTGTGTGTGTGTGTGTGTGTGTGTGTCTGTGATGACAGGAGTTGTTTCCTCCAGTCACAGGGGAGAAACGTATTGTATTCTCTGTCGTTCCACTAATGTGCTGTTCGTCACAGTAAACGAACACTGTCTGCAAGGAATAGCAAGCAATTAGCTCTGAGGAGTGAAAAAGCTCCTTAACGCACACACAAATCCTCCCCCAGACACACACATACAGTACCAGTCAAACGTTTGGACACAGTTTGGACACACCTACTCATTAAAGGGTTTTTCTTTATTTTTTACTATTTTCTACATTGTAAAAAGTAGTGAAGACACCAAACTATGAAATAACACATATGGAATCATGTACTAACCAAAAAAGTGTTTTAGATTTTAGATTCTTCAAAGTAGCCACCCTTTACCTTGATAACAGCTTTGCACTCTCTCAACCAGCTTCACCTGGAATGCTTTTCTAACAGTCTTGAAGTAGTTCCCACATATGCTGAGCACTTGTTGACTGCTTTTCCTTCTCTCTGCGGTCCAACTCAGTCCAAACCATCTCAGTTGGATCGAGGTCGGGTGATTGTGGTCATCTGATGCACCACTTCATCACTCTCCTTCTTGGTCAAATAGTCCTTACACAGCCTGGAGGTGTGTTGGGTCATTGTCTTGTTGAAAAACAAATGATAGTCAAATTAAGCCCAGACCAGATAGTATGGCGTATTGCTGCAGAATGCTGTGGTAGCCATGCTGGTTAAGTGTGCCTTGAATTCTAAATAAATCACAGACAGTGTCACCAGTAAAGCACCCCCACACCATCACACCTCCTTCTCCATGCCTCACGGTGGGAACTACACATGCGTAGATTAGATCATCCATTCACCAACTCTGCATCTCACACAGAGGTTAGAACCAAAAATCTCAAATTTGGACTCATCAGACTCATCAGACTCATCAGACCAAAGGACAGATTTCCACCAGTCTAATGTCCATGTCCAGTGTTTCTTGGCCCAAGCAGGTCTCTTCTTATTATTGGTGTCCTTTATTAGTGGTTTCTTTGCAGCAATTCAACCATGAAGGCCTGACACACACACAAACACACACACACACACACACAAACACACACACACACACACACACACACACACACACACACACACACACACACACACACACACACACACACACACACACACACACACACACACACAGTAAACCATGGTGTAAATAATCAGCTGCCTTGTGAGAGGAGAGAGATGTATAGGTGATTGAAGATCAGCTGGGATTTGTTGTTGTTGAAATGTGCTATTAATTAAAACAAAACGTTAGTTCTTAAAATCTCAACTCCTCACACACACACACACACACACACACACACACAGGCTGGCCTTCAGAAATACTCATACAACTGCACACGCTCACACACACACACACACACACACACACACACACACACACACACACTGGCTGGCCTTCAGAAAGACTGCACACTGGCTGGCCTTCAGAAAGACTCGTACAACTGCACACGCTCACACACACACACACACACACACACACACACACACTGGCTGGCCTTCAGAATGATACTCTCATACTCACACACACACACACACACACACACACACACACACACACACACACACACAGGCTGGCCTTCAGAAATACTCATACAACTGCACACGCTCACACACACACACACACACACACACACACACACACACACACACACACACACACACACACACACACACACACACACTGGCTGGCCTTCAGAATGATACTCTCATACAAACACGATCCGAGCAGCATTTTAAAATCCTCCTCCTCCATCCCTTCTTCTCAACACTTTTTCTCCCTCGGCAGTGTTGTTATGCTCTGTTTTGTCTGGGTGTGTCCTAAGACGCTCTAACCACCGAGGTTGGTATGGGTTCAATTCCATTTCAGTTCAATCAATGTAAATATACTTCCTTAATCGATGGAGTTGGAACCAAGTTCACTGTGCATCCATTTTGTCTGTGTTTTTTCCCACTCTCTCTCTCTCTCTCTCTCTCCAGAGTGACTCTATCCCTCAAGAGGACTTCACTCCGGAGGTCTACAAAGTGTTCCTCACCAACATATGTCCTCGACCAGAGCTAGACAACATCTTCTCTGACGTGTAAGACAACTGGCCCTCAGATTTACCCAGAACTACCGCATGTCCCATACACACACACATACACAATGCCTCATGATCTTGGTTTAACTGTCGTACCCCATCGGAACCCAAAATGTTAGCTTGTTTTACTCCAATGTTTGTAAACAAAGTAAATGTAAACAAAGACCATATAGCCTGAAATGGTTGAGACTGTCATCGTGGATGGTCAGTCTTTGCATCCATAGGTCTCTCTATGAATTTGAGTGGGGTGACATTTCTTCAGGCCCATCACCCCTCAGCTTTTTACCGAAACAGGGGCGGGCAGGTGCTTTGTTATTGTTTCAACTGCTGGTTGCCGCATTAAGCTAAACTTCAGCATTATTAAGGTTTGTGATAACATCGTAGACACAGCAAAATGCACACATTTATTCCAAGTAAAAATGTTAGAGACAGAGAGACACTATGGAATGGATGGTTGCTGTCCAAAATGATATCTTGTGCTCGCCTGAAGACTTATCATTCTTCAGCGTGGAAAAGTCCTGTTAATTGTTAAATCCCCATTCTCACTGAGATGAAATGAAATTGCCACAATTTAGAGCAGTCTGCTGAACAACTTCGTTGTTTGTGTTTTGGTGTCTTTTTTTTGGGGGGGGGGGGGGGGGGGGGTCTTTTTAATGCCGTTTTTTCACTTCTAGCTGTCCTCAGAGGCTACTGGTGTCTGCCCGCTGGATAAGGCTCTACGCCAGAGCAGCCAACGAAAAAAATTAAACACACAAATCCACATTTAAATTTGAGAAAAGTCGAGAGAGAGAGAGAGAGAGAGAGAGAGAGAGAGAGAGAGAGAGAGAGAGAGAGAGAGAGAGAGAGAGAGAGAGAGAGAGAGAGAGAGAGAGAGAGAGAGAGAGAGAGAGAGAGAGAGAGAGAGAGAAAGGTGATGTGAACGCGATAGGGTTTTTTAATCAGATTTCATCATTTACTTCAACGCCACATTTTGATCCTTTGTTCCTCTCCCTCTCTCCTCATCTCTCGCCCTCTTGAATTCTCTCTCGCTCATGTCTTGTTCCCCGGCTTCTCTCTCCTCTCCTCTGTTCTCTCCTCCCTATCTCTCTCCTCTCCTCTGCTCTCTCCTCCCTATCTCTCTCCTCTCCTCTGCTCTCTCCTCCCCTCTGCTCTCTCCTCTCCTCTGCTCTGCTCTCTCCTCCCCTCTGCTCTCTCCTCTCCTCTGCTCTCTCCACCCCTCTGCTCTCTCCTCTCCTCTGCTCTCTCCTCTCCTCTGCTCTCTCCTCTCCTCTGCTCTCTCCTCCCTATCTCTCTCCTCTCCTCTGCTCTCTCCTCCCTATCTCTCTCCTCTCCTCTGCTCTCTCCTCCCTATCTCTCTCCTCTCCTCTGTTCTCTCCTCCCTATCTCTCTCCTCTCCTCTGCTCTCTCATCCCCTCTGTTCTCTCCTCTCCTCTGCTCTCTCCTCCCTATCTTTCTCCTCTCCTCTGTTCTCTCCTCCCCTCTGCTCTCTCCTCTCCTCTGTTCTCTCCTCCCTATCTCTCTCCTCCCATCTGCTCTCTCCTCTCCTCTGCTCTCTCCTCCCTATCTCTCTCCTCTCCTCTGTTCTCTCCTCCCTATCTCTCTCCTCTCCTCTCCTCTGCTCTCTCCTCCCCTCTGCTCTCTCCTCCCTATCTCTCTCCTCTACTCTGTTCTCTCATCCTCTCTGCTCTCTCCTCTCCTCTGCACTCTCCTCCCTATCTCTCTCCTCCCATCTGCTCTCTCCTCTCCTCTGCTCTCTCCTCCCTATCTCTCTCCTCTCCTCTCCTCTGCTCTCTCCTCCCTATCTCTCTCCTCTCCTCTGTTCTCTCCTCCCCTCTGCTCTCTCCTCTCCTCTGCTCTCTCCTCCCTATCGCTCTCCTCCCCTCTGCTCTCTCCTCCCTATCTCTCTCCTCTCCTTTGCTCTCTCCTCCCTATCTCTCTCCTCTCCTCTGCTCTCTCCTCCCTATCTCTCTTCTCTCCTCTGCTCTCTCCTCCCCTCTGCTCTCTCCTCTCCTCTGCTCTCTCCTCCACTCTGCACTCTCCTCTCCTCTGCTCTCTCCTCCCTATCTCTCTCCTCTCCTCTGCTATCTCCTCCCTATCTCTCTCCTCTCCTCTGCTCTCTCCTCCCTATCTCTCTCCACTCCTCTGCTCTTTCCTCCCCTCTGCTCTCTCCTCTCCTCTGCTCTCTCCTCCCCTCTGCTCTCTCCTCTCCTCTGCTCTCTCCTCCCTATCTCTCTCCTCTCCTCTTCTCTCTCCTCCCCTCTGCTCTCTCCCCTCCTCTGCTCTCTCCTCCCCTATGCTCTCTCCTCTCCTCTGCTCTCTCCTCCCTACCTCTCTCCTCTCCTCTGCTCTCTTCTCCCCTCTGCTCTCTCCTCTCCTCTGCTCTCTCCTCCCAATCTCTCTCCTCTCCTCTGCTCTCTCCCTATCTCTCCTCTGCTCTCTCCTCCCTATCTCTCTCCTCTCCTCTGCTCTCTCCCTCCTCCCTCTTCTCCCTCCTCTGCTCTCTCTCTCCCTCCTCTCCTCTCTCTGCTCTCTCCTCCCTATCTCTCTCCTCTCCTCTGCTCTCTCCTCCCTCTCTCTCTATCTCTCCTCTGCTCTCTCCCCTCCTCCCCTCTCTCTCCTCTCCTCTGCTCTCTCCTCCCTATCTCTCTCCTCTCCTCTGCTCTCTCCTCCCTATCTCTCTCCTCTCCTCTGCTCTCTCCTCCCTATCTCTCTCCTCTCCTCTGCTCTCTCCTCCCTATCTCTCTCCTCTGCTCTCTCCTCCCTATCTCTCTCCTCTCCTCTCTTCTCTCCTCCCTATCCCTATCCTCTGCTCTCTCCTCCCTATCTCTCTCCTCTCCTCTGCTCTCTCCTCCCTATCTCTCTCCTCTCCTCTGTTCTCTCCTCCCTATCTCTCTCCTCTCCTCTGCTATCTCCTCCCTATCTCTCTCCTCTCCTCTGCTCTCTCCTCCCTATCTCTCTCCTCTCCTCTGCTCTCTCCTCCCTATCTCTCTCCTCTCCTCTGCTCTCTCCTCCCTATCTCTCTCCTCTCCTCTGTTCTCTCCTCCCTATCTCTCTCCTCTCCTCTGTTCTCTCCTCCCTATCTCTCTCCTCTCCTCTGTTCTCTCCTCCCTATCTCTCTCCTCCCTATCTCTCTCCTCCCTATCTCTCTCCTCTCCTCTGCTCTCTCCTCCCTATCTCTCTCCTCCCTATCTCTCTCCTCTCCTCTTCTCTCTCCTCCCTCTGCTCTCTCCTCTCCTCTGTTCTCTCCTCCCTATCTCTCTCCTCTCCTCTGCTCTCTCCTCCCTATCTCTCTCCTCCCTATCTCTCTCCTCTCCTCTGCTCTCTCCTCCCTATCTCTCTCCTCTCCTCTGCTCTCTCCTCCCTATCTCTCTCCTCTCCTCTTCTCTCTCCTCCCTATCTCTCTCCTCTCCTCTTCTCTCTCCTCTCCTCTGCTCTCTCCTCTCCTCTGTTCTCTCCTCCCTATCTCTCTCCTCTCCTTTGCTCTCTCCTCCCTATCTCTCTCCTCTCCTCTGCTCTCTCCTCCCTATCTCTCCTCTGCTCTCTCCTCCATATCTCTCTCCTCTCCTCTGCTCTCTCCTCCCTATCTCTCGCCTATCTGCTCTCTTCCTCTCCTCTGCTCTCTCCTCCCCTCTGCTCTCTCCTCTCCTCTGCTCTCTCCTCCACTCTGCTCTCTCCTCTCCTCTGCTCTCTCCTCCCTATCTCTCTCCTCTCCTCTGCTCTCGCCTCCCTATCTCTCTCCCCTCCTCTCTCTCCTCCCTATCTCTCTCCTCTCCTCTGCTCTCTCCTCCCCTCTGCTCTCTCCTCTCCTCTGCTCTCTCCTCCCCTCTGCTCTCTCCTCTCCTCTGCTCTCTCCTCCCTATCTCTCTCCTCTCCTCTTCTCTCTCCTCCCCTCTGCTCTCTCCCCTCCTCTGCTCTCTCCTCCCCTATGCTCTCTCCTCTGCTCTCTCCTCCCTACCTCTCTCCTCTCCTCTGCTCTCTTCTCCCCTCTGCTCTCTCCTCTCCTCTGCTCTCTCCTCCCAATCTCTCTCCTCTCCTCTGCTCTCTCCTCCCTATCTCTCTCCTCTCCTCTGCTCTCTCCTCCCTATCTCTCTCCTCTCCTCTGCTCTCTCCTCCCTATCTCTCTCCTCTCCTCTCTTCTCTCCTCCCTATCCATATCCTCTGCTCTCTCCTCCCTATCTCTCTCCTCTCCTCTGCTCTCTCCTCCCTATCTCTCTCCTCTCCTCTGTTCTCTCCTCCCTATCTCTCTCCTCTCCTCTGCTCTCTCCTCCCTATCTCTCTCCTCTCCTCTGCTCTCTCCTCCCTATCTCTCTCCTCTCCTCTGCTCTCTCCTCCCTATCTCTCTCCTCTCCTCTGCTCTCTCCTCCCTATCTCTCTCCTCTCCTCTGTTCTCTCCTCCCTATCTCTCTCCTCTCCTCTGTTCTCTCCTTCCTATCTCTCTCCTCCCTATCTCTCTCCTCCCTATCTCTCTCCTCTCCTCTGCTCTCTCCTCCCTATCTCTCTCCTCCCTATCTCTCTCCTCCCTATCTCTCTCCTCTCCTCTGCTCTCTCCTCTCCTCTGCTCTCTCCTCTCCTCTGTTCTCTCCTCCCTATCTCTCTCCTCTCCTCTGCTCTCTCCTCTCCTCTACTATCTCCTCCCCTCTGCTCTCTCCTAAGTTCTCTCCTCTCTATCTCTCCTCTCCCCTGTTCTCTCCTCCCTATCTCCCTCCTCCCTATCTCTCTCCTCCCTATCTCTCTCCTCTCCTCTGTTCTCTCCTCCCTATCTCTCTCCTCTCCTCTGTTCTCTCCTCCCTATCTCTCTCCTCTCCTCTGTTCTCTCCTCTCCTCTGTTCTCTCCTCCCTATCTCTCTCCTCCCTATCTCTCTCCTCCCTATCTCTCTCCTCTCCTCTGTTCTCTCCTCCCTATCTCTCTCCTCCCTATCTCTCTCCTCCCTATCTCTCTCCTCTCCTCTG
>NC_092154.1:37279643-37284643 GCF_045791955.1 Oncorhynchus clarkii lewisi | reverse complement strand
CTTCACTGGAACTAAGGGGCCTAGCATGAACCATGAAAAACAGCCCCAGACCATTATTCCTCCTCCATCAAACTTTACAGTTGGCGCTGTGCATTAGGGCAGGTAGCGTTCTCCTGGCATCCGCCAAACCCAGATTTGTCCGTCGGCACTGCCAGAAGGTGAAGCGTGATTCATCACTCCAGAGAACGTGTTTCCACTGCTTCAGAGTCCAATGGCGGTGAGCTTTACACCCACTCCAGCTGTCGCTTGGCGTTGTGCATGGTGATCTTAGGCTTGTGTGTGGCTGCTCGGCCATGGAAACCACAGGAGGTTGGTGGCACCTTAACTGGGGAGGACTGGCTCATGGTAATGGCTGGAACGGAATCAGTGGAATGGTATCAAATACATGATACACCTGGTTTGATGCCAGTCCATTCACTCCATTCCAGCCGTTGTTATGAGCCGTTCTCCCCTCCGCAGCCGACACTGATGGAAACCCATTTAATGAAGCTCCCGACGAACTGTTCTTGTGCTGACATTGCTTCCAGAGGCAGTTTGGAACTCGGTAGTGACTGTTGCAAACGAGGGCAGACCATTTTTACACATTACGCGCTTCAGCACTCAGCGGTTACGCTCTGTGATCTTGTGTGGCCTACCACTTTGCGGCTGAGCAGTTGTTGCTCCTAGAAGTTTCCATTTCAAAATAACAGCACTTAAAGTTGACCGGGTCAGCTCTAGCAGGGCAGAAATTTGATGAGCTGACTTGTTGGAAAGGTGGGATCCTATGACGGTGCCACGTTAAAAGTCACTGGGCTCTTCAGTAAGGCCATTCTACTGCCAATGTTTGTCTATGGAGATTGCATGGCGAGGTGCTCAATTTTATACACCTGTCAGCAACGGGTTTGGCTGAAATAGCTGAATCCACTAATTTGAAGGGGAGTCCACCTACCCTTTGTGTGGGTTTAGTGTGCGTGTGTGTGGGTTTAGTGTGCGCGTGTGTGGGTTTAGTGTGCGCGTGTGTGGGTTTAGTGTGCGTGTGTGTGAGTTTAGTGTGCGCGTGTGTGGGTTTAGTGTGCATGTGTGTGGGTTTAGTGTGCGTGTGTGTGGGTTTAGTGTGCGTGTGTGTGGGTTTAGTGTGCGCGTGTGTGGGTTTAGTGTGCGCGTGTGTGGGTTTAGTGTGCATGTGTGTGGGTTTAGTGTGCGCGTGTGTGAGTTTAGTGTGCGTGTGTGTGGGTTTAGTGTGCGCGTGTGTGGGTTTAGTGTGCGTGTGTGTGGGTTTAGTGTGCGTGTGTGTGGGTTTAATGTGCGCGTGTGTGGGTTTAGTGTGCGTGTGTGTGAGTTTAGTGTGCGCGTGTGTGGGTTTAGTGTGCATGTGTGTGGGTTTAGTGTGCGTGTGTGTGAGTTTAGTGTGCGTGTGTGTGGGTTTAGTGTGCGTGTGTGTGGGTTTAGTGTGCGTGTGTGTGGGTTTAGTGTGCGTGTGTGTGGGTTTAGTGTGCGTGTGTGTGGGTTTAGTGTTCGTGTGTGTGGGATTAGTGTGCGTGTGTGTGGGTTTAGTGTGCGCGTGTGTGGGTTTAGTGTGCGTGTGTGTGGGTTTAGTGTGCGTGTGTGTGGGTTTAGTGTGCGCGTGTGTGAGTTTAGTGTGTGTGTGTGGGTTTAGTGTGCGCGTGTGTGGGTTTAGTGTGCGTGTGTGTGGGTTTAGTGTGCGTGTGTGTGGGTTTAGTGTGCGCGTGTGTGGGTTTAGTGTGCGTGTGTGTGGGTTTAGTGTGCGTGTGTGTGGTTTTAGTGTGCATGTGTGTGGGTTTAGTGTGCGTGTGTGTGGGTTTAGTGTGCGTGTGTGTGGGTTTAGTGTGCGTGTGTGTGGGTTTAGTGTGCGCGTGTGTGGGTTTAGTGTGCGTGTGTGTGGGTTTAGTGTGCGTGTGTGTGGTTTTAGTGTGCGTGTGTGTGGGTTTAGTGTTCGTGTGTGTGGGTTTAGTGTGCGTGTGTGTGGGTTTAGTGTGCGTGTGTGTGATGTGTTGGATTTGAAGGCAGCATGTCCGTCATGGCAGTGGGAGCGTTTGAAGCTTCTCATGCACCTGACTTGTAAATGCACTCTTTGAATGTCTATTCTAGATGATATCTGAGTGATTTTAAAACAATAAGCCAACAGCACTTCTCAATTATTACTTCATCCTTTGCCTCTGCGTTGTACGATGGATATTTTATTGTAGTTTTTTTTACATCTTAAGGCATAAACACACACTGGAAGAACACCAGAGTATGGATTGTAGGGTGACTCACTGTGGGAGTCATAGGTCCAACCCTTGTGGTCAGGGTTTGAAGCAGCCTTTGTCCCTGAGATTGATCTCTGTGGCTCTCTAATGTACACCCACACACATACACACTGGGGCCCTCTAATGTTGACATGGATTGATTGAGGGAACCACACACACACACACACACACACACACACTGATTGATTGAGGGAATGTGTCGATGGCTAATAATGTCAGTGGTGAAACCTTTCCATCCGGGTTACACTTGAGATTTTTCAGCCTGTCGGCTTTTGTTAGCAGCATTAGGACCTAGTTTAAACTCTGCAGGGTTTGGCTTAGTTTAGCTCCAACCTAACACTCAGCTTACACCCTGTACCTCAAAACTGACACGATGGACACACATCTTTACCCAGGGTTTGAGAGGTCGTCTTCCAGTGTCTCTCTATTGTCTCTGTTGTTTTGCTCCTCTTGTCATCCTGCAGGTTAGATGTAGGCTTTGCCAAGCATGTGAGCAGTGAGTCTAAGCTACAGTAGCTACAGCGCAACCGGCGACCCTCTGTAAAGTTGTGTGTTTGTGTGTGTGTTCCTACAGGTCAGATCTCAGTGGAGGGCTTCGCCAAGTATCTGAGTAGTGAAGAGAACAGCATCATCCCACCAGAGAAGCTGGACCAGAGTGAAGACATGACCTTACCGCTGTCTCATTACTTCATCAACTCCTCCCACAATACATACCTCACAGGTGGGGCGCCTATTTGGAAACTTCAGACACTTTTATTCCAGGTTCTTTATTCAAATACTCTGATTGCTACTAACACCGGTGCTTGAAGGACGTTTTACCTTCCTGTTTCACCTTCCTCTACTGTAAGCCTGTCATCCAACATCGGCCAATAGGGGGCCTTTTCCTCCTGTGTACCTCAGGTGCTTATCCAATCAGCGCTCTCTATGAGACTGACTTCATTCTTATTCATGAGTTCAACATTTCTTCAGACTGGCATGTGGCAGCAATAAGAATAGAAAACCAAAACTACAAAAGGCCATTCTAGCTGCAAAATATATTATTATTCATATATTGAAATGTATTCCGGGGAGATGGATTGCGCATGAAAGTCTCTTGTGAATCAAATTTCTCCCGGCAGAGGAACATTTTATTTCTTTAATAGGCTAATGTCAAAGACTGAAAAGGGAAAAATAAATTGAGGGAGATACACAATGTGTTCTTAATTCCCTTTGTCACGTCTTCTTATTCTCCTATTGACACATTGTCTTATTGTATTACACATGAATTAATTAGGTTAGGATGAGAAATCATTTCTGGAAGTTAGAGAGAAACTTTACAGGGGCCTTGGCTTGCAGTGTTGCGGAAGATACTATGAAAATATAGTTCACCAAGCCGCCAATTACTTCACACTGGACGACGTTAAGCTACGCTAAAGCTACCCTTGAGAAAGATATTGTTTACTTATCTGAAGGTACTTTGGGAAATACATTTTTCATGTGTAAATCCGAAATGTCATAGACTATAAATTGCAAGAACAAATCACTTGGGGGTGAGGGCGGGTCATACTGTATTTTAACTTGGCCTATACTGTGTGCGTAATTTAGTCTGTTAAACATAAAAACAATGTTTAAAGTGAGAATTAGGCAGGTCTGATGCCGAAAAATAAAGGAAATGATTGCCTACTTCACACGTATTTTATTTTGCAAATAAATGGTAGCTAGTTGCACCGCTACATGTCAAAAAAAAGTTATTAACTACTCAAAACACTACCAAGATTTGAATTGAATCCAACTATCACCAAGTTGCTGCGAAATGTAGATGCATTACTAGTTGAACCGCATGTAGCTCACTACTCCCCAACACTGTTTGCTTGTTACATGGCAGAGGAAGACAAGGATATTTCCAATAAGTCATTACTGATTATTTTCTTGTGGCCAGGGTACTATTATTCCTTCACATTGATCCGCCTTTAATCTCCTTCTTATTAGAGCTGTGTGTTTCATGCCGTGCTGAAGGCAGAAACTAATTTAGAAGTTAACTTTCCTCTAATGGCGGATGCAGTAATCACCAGGAAGTTGTGTTGTGTTTGTGTGTCCATTCACGCTCCTTAGGAAGAGATCAAATTGCATTTGTAGAGGAGCTCAGGAGCGCATCCTGAAGTGCGACACGCAGACACACATACCCACATCCACTCAGACACAGATGTGCCTGCGTCTCGGGGTTGACACTGTTGTCTCCGCGCGGCGGTAATGCGATGCTAATGTCGAGATAATTGCTTTGTTAATGGAGAAAGTGGGGATGAGATCTGCTTGTGCGCTGCGCCGCTGTGTGGAATGCGGTGCTGCTCGTATCCATTTCCCCAATCTAATGGCTAATGTGCTTAATGAGAGCTTGAGATGTGTGGGAATGTCTCGTGTTGACACACAGTAGGACTCCTGGATCTCAGAAGGAAATGATGTGGTTATTAACTGTTGAAAGAGCAATGTGTTTGTGTGTGTGTGCGCCCGTGTGTGTGTGTGTGTGTGTGTGTGTGTGTGTGTGTGTGTGTGTGTGTGTGTGTGTGTGTGTGTGTGTGTGTGTGTGTGTGTGTGTGTGTGTATGTGTGTGTAGCGGGCCAGCTGGCAGGTAACTCGTCGGTGGAGATGTACCGCCAGGTCCTCCTGTCAGGGTGTCGCTGTATCGAGTTGGACTGCTGGAAAGGACGCACCACCGAAGAAGAACCTGTCATCACACACGGATTCACCATGACAACTGAAATCTCCTTCAAGGTA